>NW_026734734.1:0-248105 GCF_949786415.1 Peromyscus eremicus
GGAAGCACAGTTCTTTTGTTCTGAGCAAGCTCACTGTTCTGGCCCTATAGGAAACACAGTAGAGTAGAAGAGTGCTCTTTTCTCTAAAGCAGAGTGGGTTTCTTGTAAGGCAAGCTAGCGTTTGCTTCCCAGTCCTAAATGGAGTTGAATCACATGCAGTTTCTGGTCCTACGAGCAAGAGTTGTTTTCTAGTAAGAAGAGTCACTATTGCGCTCCCATTTTCATACACCGGACAAATAGCACTGGTGTCTGTTCTTAGCAAGTACAGTGTATTGGACTGAAGAGGAACTACTGTTCCTGTCAGTTTCCTAAGCAGAGTTGAACTAGAAATGGCCCGTGGGTGTAGGAAGCACAGGTTTTTATTCTGAGCAAGCTCACTGTTCGGAACACATAGGAAACAGTAGAGTAGAAGAGTGCTCTTTTCTCAAAAGCAGAGTGTGTTTCTGGGAAGGCGAGCTAGTGTTTGTTTCCCAGTCCTAAATGGAGTTGAGTCACATGCAGTTTTTTGTCCTTCGAGCAAGAGTTGTTTTCTGGTAAGACGAGTCACTATTGTGCTCCAATTGCCATACACAGTGCAAATAGCACTCGCGTCTGTTCCGAGCAAGTACAGTGTATTGGACTGAAGAGGAGCTACTGTTCTTGTCAGTTTCCTAAGCAGAGTTGAACTAGATATGGCCCGAGTGTAAGAAGCACAGTTCTTTTGTTCTGAGCTAGCTCACTGTTCTGGCCCTATAGGAAACACAGTAGAGTAGAAGAGTGCTCTTTTCTCAAAAGCAGAGTGTGTTTCTTTTAAGTCGAGCTAGCGTTTGTTTCCCAGTCCTAAATGGAGTGTAATCACATGCAGTTTCTGGTCCTACGAGCAAGAGTTGTTTTATGGTAAGAAGAGTCACTATTGCACTGCCTTTGCCATACACTGGACTAATAGCACTGTTGTCTGTTCCCAGCAGTACAGTGTATTGGACTGAAGAGGATCTACTGTTCTTGTCAGGTTCCTAAGCAGAATTGAACTAGATATGGCCGTGTGTGTAGGAAGCACAGTTCTTTTGTTCTGAGCAAGTTCACTGTTTGGACCTCTTAGGAAACACAATAGAGTAGAAGATTGCTTTTTTCTCTAAATCAGAGTGTGTTTCTTGTAAGGCGAGTTAGTGTTTGTTTCCCAGTCCTAAGTGGAGTTGAATCACATGCAGTTTCTGGTCCTACGAGCAAGAGTTGTTTTCTGGTAAGAAGAGTCACTATTGTGCTCCCATTGTCATACACAGGGCAAATAGCACACGCGTCTGTTCCCAGCATGTACAGTGTATTGGACTGAAGAGGATCTACTGTTCTTGTCAGTTTCCTAAGCAGAGTTGAACTAGATATGGCCGTGTGTGTAGGAAGCACAGTTCTTTTGTTCTGAGCAAGCTCACTGTTCTGGCCCTATGGAAACACAGTAGAGTAGTAGAGTGCTCTTTTCTCAAAAGCAGATTGTGTTTCTTGTAAGGGGAGCTAGCGTTTGTTTACCAGTCCTATATGGAGTTGAGTCACATGCAGTTTCTGTTCCTACGAGCAAGAGTTGTTTTCTGGTAAGGAAAGTCACTATTGCGCTCCCATTGCCATACACAGTGCAAATATCCCTCCCGTCTGTTCCCAGCAAGTACAGTGTATCGGACTGAAGAGGATCTACTGTTCTTGTCAGGTTCCTAAGCAGACTTGAACTAGATGTGGCCGTGTTTGTAGGAAGCACAGAACTTTTGTTCTGAGCAAGCTCACTGTTCTGGCCCTATAGGAAACACAGCAGAGTAGTAGAGTGCTCTTTTCTCAAAAGCAGATTGTGTTTCTTGTAAGGGGAGCTAGCGTTTGTTTCCCAGTCCTATATGGAGTTGAGTCACATGCAGCTTCTGTTACTACGAGCAAGAGTTGTTTTCTGGTAAGAAGAGTCACTGTTGCGCTCCAAATGTCATATACAGTGCAAATAGCACTCGCGTCTGTTCCCAGCAAGTACAGTGTATCGGACTGAATAGGAGCTACTGTTCTTGTCAGTTTCCTAAGCAGACTTGAACTAGATATGGCCGTGTGTGTAGGAAGCACAGTTTTTTTGTTCTGAGCAAGCTCACTGTTCGGAACACATAAGAAACACAGTAGAGTAGAAGAGTGCTCTTTTCTCTAAAGCAGAGTGTGTTTTTGGAAGGCGAGCTAGCGTTTGTTTCCCAGTCCTAAATGGAGTTGAGTCACATGCAGTTTTTTGTCCTACGAGCAAGATTTGTTTTCTGGTAAGACGAGTCACTATTGTGCTCCAATTGCCATACACAGTGCAAATAGCACTCGCGTCTCTTCCGAGCAAGTACAGTGTATCAGACTGAAGAGGAGCTACTGTTCTTGTCAGTTTCCTAAGCAGAGGTGAACGAAATATGTCCCGCGTGTGTAGGAAGCACAGTTCTTTTGTTCTGAGCAAGCTCACTGTTTAGACCCCATAGGAAACACAGTAGTGTAGAAGAGTGCTCTTTTCTCAATAGCAGAGTGTGTTTCATGTTTGGCGAGCTAGCATTTGTTTCCCAGTCCTAAATGGAGTTGAATCACATGCAGTTTCTGGTCCTACGAGCAAGAGTTGTTTTCTGGTAAGGAAAGTCACTATTGCGCTCCCATTTCCATACACAGTGCAAATAGCCCTCCCGTCTGTTCCGAGCAAGTACAGTGTATCGGATTGAAGAGAATCTACTGTTCTTGTCAGGTTCCTAAGCAGACTTGAACTAGATATGGGCGTGTTTGTTGGAAGCACAGTTTTTTTGTTATGAGCAAGCTCACTGTTTGGAACACATAGGAAACAGTAGAGTAGAAGAGTGCTCTTTTCTCGAAAGCAGAGTGTGTTTCTTGGAAGGCGAGCTAGTGTTTGTTTCCCAGTATTAAATGGAGTTGAGTCACATGCAGTTTTTTGTCCTACGAGCAAGAGTTGTTTTCTGGTAAGACGAGTCACTATTGTGCTCCAATTGCCATTCGCAGTGCAAATAAAACTCGCGTCTGTTCCCAGCAAGTACAGTGTATTGGACTGAATAGGAGCTACTGTTCTTGTCAGTTTCCTAAGAAGAGTTAAACGAGATATGGCTGTGTGTGTAGGAAGCACAGTTCTTTTGTTCTGAGCAAGCTCACTGTTTGGACCCCATAGGAAACACAGTAGAGTAGAAGAGTGCTCTTTTCTCTAAAGCAGAGTGTTTTTCTTGTAAGGTGAGCTCGCGTTTGTTTCCCAATCCTAAATGGATTTGAGTCACATGCAGTTTTTGGTCCTACAAGCAAGAGTTGTTTTCTGGTAAGAAGAGTCACTATTGCGCTCCAAATGCCATACACAGTGCAAATAGTACTCGCGTCTGTTCCCTTCATGTACAGTGTATTGGACTGATTAGGAGCTACTGTTCTTGTCAGTTTCCTCAGCAGAGTTGAACTAGATATGGCCGTGTGTGTAGGAAGCACAGTTCTTTTGTTCTGAGCAAGCTCACTGTTCTGGCCCTATAGGAAACACAGTAGAGTAGAAGAGTGCTCTTTTCTCAAAAGCAGATTGTGTTTCTTGTAAGGCGAGCTAGCGTTTGTTTCCCAGTCCTAAATGAAGTTGAATCACATGCAGTTTCTGGTCCTACGACCAAGAGTTGTTTTCTGGTAAGGAAAGTCACTATTGCGCTCCCATTGCCATACACAGTGCAAATAGCACTCACGTCTGTACCCAGCAAGTACAGTGTATCGGACTGAAGAGGAGCTACTGTTCTTGTCAGTTTCCTAAGCAGAGGTGAACGAGATATGTCCCGCGTGTATAGGAAGCACAGTTCTTTTGTTCTGAGCAAGCTCACTGTTTGGACCCCATAGGAAACACAGTAGAGTAGAAGAGTGCTCTTTTCTCGAAAGCAGAGTGTGTTTCTTGTAGGGCGAGCTAGCGTTTGTTTCCCAGTCCTAAATGGAGTTGAATCACATGCAGTTTCTGGTCCTGCAAGCAAGAGTTGTTTTCTGGTAAGAAGAGTCACTATTGCACTGCCATTCCCATACACAGGACAAATAACACTGGCGTCTTTTCCCAGCAAGTACAGTGTATTGGATGGAAGAGGATCTACTGTTCTTGTCAGATTCCTAAGCAGACTTGAACTAGATATGGCCGTGTGTTTAGGAAGCACAGTTTTATTGTTCTGAGCAAGCTCACTGTTCGGAACCCATAGGAAACAGAGTAGAGTAGGCGAGTGCTCTTTTCTCAAAAGCAGAGTGTGTTTCTTGGAAGGCGAGCTAGCGTTTGTTTCCCAGTCCTAAATGGAGTTGAGTCACATGCAGTTTTTTGTCCTAGGAGCAAGAGTTGTTTTCTGGTAAGACGAGTCACTATTGTGCTCCAATAGCCATACACAGTGCAAATAGCAGTCCCGTCTGTTCCCAGGAAGCACAGTGTATCGGACTGAAGAGGAGCTACTGTTCTTGTCAGTTTCCTAAGCAGAGTTGAACTAGATATGGCCCGAGTGTAGGAAGCACAGTTCTTTTGTTCTGAGCAAGCTCACTGTTCTGGCCCTATAGGAAACACAGTAGAGTAGATGAGTGCTCTTTTCTCTAAAGCAGAGTGGGTTTCTTGTAAGGCGAGCTAGCGTTTGTTTCCCAGTCCTAAATGGAGTTGAATCACATGCAGTTTCTGGTCCTAAGAGCAAGAGTTGTTTTCTGGTAAGGAAAGTCACTATTGCTCTCCCATTTCCATACACAGTGCAAATAGCCCTCCCGTCTGTTCCCAGCAAGTACAGTGTATCGGACAGAAGAGGATCTACTGTTCTTCTCAGGTTCTTAAGCAGACTTGAACTAGATGTGGCCGTGTTTGTAGGAAGCACAAGTTTTTATTCTGAGCAAGCTCACTGTTCGGAACACATAGGAAACAGTAGAGTAGAAGAGTGCTCTTTTCTCAAAAGCAGAGTGTGTTTCTGGGAAGGCGAGCTAGTGTTTGTTTCCCAGTCCTAAATGGAGTTGAGTCACATGCAGTTTTTTGTCCTACGAGCAAGAGATGTTTTCTGGTAAGACGAGTCACTATTGTGCTCCAATTGCCATACACAGTGCAAATAGCACTCGCGTCTGTTCCGAGCAAGTACAGTGTATTGGACTGAAGAGGAGCTACTGTTCTTGTCAGTTTCCTAAGCAGAGTTGAACTAGATATGGCCCGAGTGTAGGAAGCACAGTTCTTTTGTTCTGAGCTAGCTCACTGTTCTGGCCCTATAGGAAACACAGTAGAATAGAAGAGTGCTCTTTTCTCAAAAGCAGAGTGTGTTTCTTGTAAGTCGAGCTAGCGTTTGTTTCCCAGTCCTAAATGGAGTGTAATCACATGCAGTTTCTGGTCCTACGAGCAAGAGTTGTTTTATGGTACAAAGAGTCACTATTGTGCTGCCATTGCCATACACTGGACTAATAGCACTGTTGTCTGTTCCCAGCAGTACAGTGTATTGGACTGAAGAGGATCTACTGTTCTTGTCAGGTTCCTAAGCAGAATTGAACTAGATATGGCCGTGTGTGTAGGAAGCACAGTTCTTTTGTTCTGAGCAAGTTCACTGTTCGGACCTCTTAGGAAACACAATAGAGTAGAAGATTGCTTTTTTCTCTAAATCAGAGTGTGTTTCTTGTAAGGCGAGTTAGTGTTTGTTTCCCAGTCCTAAGTGGAGTTGAATCACATGCAGTTTCTGGTCCTACGAGCAAGAGTTGTTTTCTGGTAAGAAGAGTCACTATTGTGCTCCCATTGTCATACACAGGGCAAATAGCACACGCGTCTGTTCCCAGCATGTACAGTGTATTGGACTGAAGAGGATCTACTGTTCTTGTCAGTTTCCTAAGCAGAGTTGAACTAGATATGGCCGTGTGTGTAGGAAGCACAGTTCTTTTGTTCTGAGCAAGCTCACTGTTCTGGCCCTATAGGAAAAACAGTAGAGTAGTAGAGTGCTCTTTTCTCAAAAGCAGATTGTGTTTCTTGTAAGGGGAGCTAGCGTTTGTTTACCAGTCCTATATGGAGTTGAGTCACATGCAGTTTCTGTTCCTACGAGCAAGAGTTGTTTTCTGGTAAGGAAAGTCACTATTGCGCTCCCATTGCCATACACAGTGCAAATATCCCTCCCGTCTGTTCCCAGCAAGTACAGTGTATCGGACTGAAGAGGATCTACTGTTCTTGTCAGGTTCCTAAGCAGACTTGAACTAGATGTGGCCGTGTTTGTAGGAAGCACAGTTTTTTTATTCTGAGCAAGCTCACTGTTCGGAACACATAGGAAACAGTATAGTAGAAGAGTGCTCTTTTCTCAAAAGCAGAGTGTGTTTCTTGGAAGGCGAGCTAGTGTTTGTTTGCCAGTCCTAAATGGAGTTGAGTCACATGCAGTTTTTTGTCTTACGAGCAAGAGTTGTTTTCGGGTAAGACGAGTCACTATTGTGCTCCAATTGCCATACACAGTGCAAATAGCACTCGCGTCTGTTCTGAGCAAGTACAGTGTATTGGACTGAAGAGGAGCTACTGTTCTTGTCAGTTTCCTAAGCAGAGTTGAACTAGATATGGCCCGTGTTTGTAGGAAGCACAGTTCTTTTGTTCTGAGCAAGCTTACTGTTCGGACCACATAGGAAACACAGTAGAGTAGAATTGTGCTCATTTCTCAAAAGCAGAGTGTGTTTCTTGGAAGGCGAGCTAGCGTTTGTTTCCCAGTCCTAAATTGAGTGGAATCACATACAGTTTCTGTTCCTATGAGCAAGAGTTGTTTTCTGGTAAGGAAAGTCACTATAGCGCTCCCATTGCCATACACAGTGCAAATAGCACATGCGTCTGTTCCCAGCAAGTACAGTGTATCAGACTGAAAAGGAGCTACTGTTCTTATCAGTTTCCTAAGCAGAGTTGAACTACATATGGCCCGTGTGTGTAGGAAGCACAGTTTTTTTGTTCTGAGCAAACTCACTGTTCGGAACACATAGGAAACACAGTAGAGTAGAAGAGTGCTCTTTTCTCAAAAGCAGAGTGTGTTTTTGGAAGGGGAGCTAGCGTTTGTTTCCCAGTCCTAAATGGAGTTGAGTCACATGCAGTTTTTTGTCCTACGAGCAAGAGTTGTTTTCTGGTAAGACGAGTCACTATTGTGCTCCAATTGCCATACACAGTTCAAATAGCACTCGCGTCTGTTCCCTTCAAGTACAGTGTATTGGACTGATTAGGAGCTACTGTTCTTGTCAGTTTCCTCAGCAGAGTTGAACTAGATATGGCCGTGTGTGTAGGAAGCACAGTTCTTTTGTTCTGAGCAAGCTCACTGTTCTGGCCCTATAGGAAACACAGTAGAGTAGAAGAGTGCTCTTTTCTCAAAAGCAGATTGTGTTTCTTGTAAGGCGAGCTAGCGTTTGTTTCCCAGTCCTAAATGAAGTTGAATCACATGCAGTTTCTGGTCCTACGACCAAGAGTTGTTTTCTGGTAAGGAAAGTCACTATTGCGCTCCCATTGCCATACACAGTGCAAATAGCACTCACGTCTGTACCCAGCAAGTACAGTGTATCGGACTGAAGAGGAGCTACTGTTCTTGTCAGTTTCCTAAGCAGAGGTGAACGAGATATGTCCCGCGAGTGTAGGAAGCACAGTTCTTTTGTTCTGAGCAAGCTCACTGTTTGGACCCCATAGGAAACACAGTAGAGTAGAAGAGTGCTCTTTTCTCAAAAGCAGAGTGTGTTTTTTGTAGGGCGAGCTAGCGTTTGTTTCCCAGTCCTAAATGGAGTTGAATCACATGCAGTTTCTGGTCCTGCAAGCAAGAGTTGTTTTCTGGTAAGAAGAGTCACTATTGCGCTGCCATTGCCATACACAGGACAAATAACACTGGCGTCTTTTCCCAGCAAGTACAGTGTATTGGATGGAAGAGGATCTACTGTTCTTGTCAGGTTCCTAAGCAGACTTGAACTAGATATGGCCGTGTGTGTAGGAAGCACAGTTTTTTTGTTCTGAGCAAGCTCACTGTTCGGAACCCATAGGAAACACAGTAGAGTAGGCGAGTGGTCTTTTCTCAAAAGCAGAGTGTGTTTCTTGTAAGGCGAGCTCGCGTTTGTTTCCCAGTCCTAAATGGAGTTGAGTCACATGCAGTTTTTGTCCTACGAGCAAGAGCTGTTTTCTGGTAAGACGAGTCACTATTGTGCTCCAATAGCCATGCACAGTGCAAATAGCAGTCCCGTCTGTTCCCAGGAAGTACAGTGTATCGGACTGAAGAGGAGCTACTGTTCTTGTCAGTTTCCTAAGCAGAGTTGAACCAGATATGGCCCGAGTGTAGGAAGCACAGTTCTTTTATTCTGAGCAAGCTCACTGTTCTGGCCCTATAGGAAACACAGTAGAGTAGAAGAGTGCTCTTTTCTCTAAAGCAGAGTGTGTTTCTTGTAAGGCGAGCTAGCATTTGTTTCCCAGTCCTAAATGGAGTTGAATCACATGCAGTTTCTGGTCCTACGAGCAAGAGTTGTTTTATGGTAAGAAGAGTCACTATTGTGCTGCCATTGCCATACACAGGACAAATAGCACTGTTGTCTGTTCCCAGCAGTACAGTGTATTGGACTGAAGAGGGTCTACTGTTCTTGTCAGGTTCCTAAGCAGAATTGAACTAGATATGGCCGTGTGTGTAGGAAGCACAGTTCTTTTGTTCTGAGCAAGTTCACTGATCGGACCTCCTAGGAAACACAATAGAGTAGAAGAGTGCTTTATTCTCTAAATCAGAGTGTGTTTCTTGTAAGGCGAGTTAGTGTTTGTTTCCCAGTCCTAAGTGGAGTTGTATCACATGCAGTTTCTGGTCCTACGAGCAAGAGTTGTTTTCTGGTAAGAAGAGTCACTATTGTGCTCCCATTTTCATACACAGGGCAAATAGCACACGCGTCTGTTCCCAGCATGTGCAGTGTATTGGACTGAAGAGGATCTACTGTTCTTGTCAGGTTCCTAAGCAGAGTTGAACTAGATATGGCCGTGTGTGTAGGAAGCACAGTTCTTTTGTTCTGAGCAAGCTCACTGTTCTGGCCCTATATGAAACACAGTAGAGTAGTAAAGTGCTCTTTTCTCAAAAGCAGATTGTGTTTCTTGTAAGGGGAGCTAGCGTTTGTTTCCCAGTCCTATATGGATTTGAGTCACATGCAGCTTCTGTTCCTACGAGCAAGAGTTGTTTTCTGGTAAGAAGAGTCACTGTTGCGCTCCAAATGTCATATACTGTGCACATAGCACTCGCGTCTGTTCCCAGCAAGTACAGTGTATCAGACTGAATAGGAGCTACTGTTTTTGTCAGTTTCCTAAGCAGACTTGAACTACATATGGCCGTGTGTGTAGGAAGCACAGTTTTTTTGTTCTGAGCAAGCTCACTGTTCGGAACACATAAGAAACACAGTAGAGTAGAAGAGTGCTCTTTTCTCTAAAGCAGAGTGTGTTTTTGGAAGGCGAGCTAGCGTTTCTTTCCCAGTCCTAAATGGAGTTGAGTCACATGCAGTTTTTTGTCCTACGAGCAAGAGTTGTTTTCTGGTAAGACGAGTCACTATTGTGCTCCAATTGCCATACACAGTGCAAATAGCACTCGCGTCTGTTCTGAGCAAGTACAGTGTATTGGACTGAAGAGGAGCTACTGTTCTTGTCAGTTTCCTAAGCAGAGTTGAACTAGATATGGCCCGAGTGTAGGAAGCACAGTTCTTTTGTTCTGAGCAAGCTCACTGTTCTGGCCCTATAGGAAACACAGTAGAGTAGATGAGTGCTCTTTTCTCTAAAGCAGAGTGGGTTTCTTGTAAGGCGAGCTAGCGTTTGTTTCCCAGTCCTAAATGGAGTTGAATCACATGCAGTTTCTGGTCCTAAGAGCAAGAGTTGTTTTCTGGTAAGGAAAGTCACTATTGCTCTCCCATTTCCATACACAGTGCAAATAGCCCTCCCGTCTGTTCCCAGCAAGTACAGTGTATCGGACAGAAGAGGATCTACTGTTCTTCTCAGGTTCCTAAGCAGACTTGAACTAGATGTGGCCGTGTTTGTAGGAAGCACAAGTTTTTATTCTGAGCAAGCTCACTGTTCGGAACACATAGGAAACAGTAGAGTAGAAGAGTGCTCTTTTCTCAAAAGCAGAGTGTGTTTCTGGGAAGGCGAGCTAGTGTTTGTTTCCCAGTCCTAAATGGAGTTGAGTCACATGCAGTTTTTTTGTCCTACGAGCAAGAGATGTTTTCTGGTAAGACGAGTCACTATTGTGCTCCAATTGCCATACACAGTGCAAATAGCACTCGCGTCTGTTCCGAGCAAGTACAGTGTATTGGACTGAAGAGGAGCTACTGTTCTTGTCAGTTTCCTAAGCAGAGTTGAACTAGATATGGCCCGAGTGTAGGAAGCACAGTTCTTTTGTTCTGAGCTAGCTCACTCTTCTGGCCCTATAGGAAACACAGTAGAATAGAAGAGTGCTCTTTTCTCAAAAGCAGAGTGTGTTTCTTGTAAGTCGAGCTAGCGTTTGTTTCCCAGTCCTAAATGGAATGTAATCACATGCAGTTTCTGGTCCTACGAGCAAGAGTTGTTTTATGGTACGAAGAGTCACTATTGCGCTGCCATTGCCATACACTGGACTAATAGCACTGTTGTCTGTTCCCAGCAGTACAGTGTATTGGACTGAAGAGGATCTACTGTTCTTGTCAGGTTCCTAAGCAGAATTGAACTAGATATGGCCGTGTGTGTAGGAAGCACAGTTCTTTTGTTCTGAGCAAGTTCACTGTTCGGACCTCTTAGGAAACACAATAGAGTAGAAGATTGCTTTTTTCTCTAAATCAGAGTGTGTTTCTTGTAAGGCGAGTTAGTGTTTGTTTCCCAGTCCTAAGTGGAGTTGAATCACATGCAGTTTCTGGTCCTACGAGCAAGAGTTGTTTTCTGGTAAGAAGAGTCACTATTGTGCTCCCATTGTCATACACAGGGCAAATAGCACACGCGTCTGTTCCCAGCATGTACAGTGTATTGGATTGAAGAGGATCTACTGTTCTTGTCAGTTTCCTAAGCAGAGTTGAACTAGATATGGCCGTGTGTGTAGGAAGCACAGTTCTTTTGTTCTGAGCAAGCTCACTGTTCTGGCCCTATAGGAAAAACAGTAGAGTAGTAGAGTGCTCTTTTCTCAAAAGCAGATTGTGTTTCTTGTAAGGGGAGCTAGCGTTTGTTTACCAGTCCTATATGGAGTTGAGTCACATGCAGTTTCTGTTCCTACGAGCAAGAGTTGTTTTCTGGTAAGGAAAGTCACTATTGCGCTTCCATTGCCATACACAGTGCAAATATCCCTCCCGTCTGTTCACAGCAAGTACAGTGTATCGGACTGAAGAGGATCTACTGTTCTTGTCAGGTTCCTAAGCAGACTTGAACTAGATGTGGCCGTGTTTGTAGGAAGCACAGTTTTTTTATTCTGAGCAAGCTCACTGTTCGGAACACATAGGAAACAGTATAGTAGAAGAGTGCTCTTTTCTCAAAAGCAGAGTGTGTTTCTTGGAAGGCGAGCTAGTGTTTGTTTGCCAGTCCTAAATGGAGTTGAGTCACATGCAGTTTTTTGTCTTACGAGCAAGAGTTGTTTTCGGGTAAGACGAGTCACTATTGTGCTCCAATTGCCATACACAGTGCAAATAGCACTCGCGTCTGTTCTGAGCAAGTACAGTGTATTGGACTGAAGAGGAGCTACTGTTCTTGTCAGTTTCCTAAGCAGAGTTGAACTAGATATGGCCCGTGTTTGTAGGAAGCACAGTTCTTTTGTTCTGAGCAAGCTTACTGTTCGGACCACATAGGAAACACAGTAGAGTAGAATTGTGCTCATTTCTCAAAAGCAGAGTGTGTTTCTTGGAAGGCGAGCTAGCGTTTGTTTCCCAGTCCTAAATTGAGTGGAATCACATACAGTTTCTGTTCCTATGAGCAAGAGTTGTTTTCTGGTAAGGAAAGTCACTATAGCGCTCCCATTGCCATACACAGTGCAAATAGCACATGCGTCTGTTCCCAGCAAGTACAGTGTATCAGACTGAAAAGGAGCTACTGTTCTTATCAGTTTCCTAAGCAGAGTTGAACTACATATGGCCCGTGTGTGTAGGAAGCACAGTTTTTTTGTTCTGAGCAAGCTCACTGTTCGGAACACATAGGAAACACAGTAGAGTAGAAGAGTGCTCTTTTCTCAAAAGCAGAGTGTGTTTTTGGAAGGGGAGCTAGCGTTTGTTTCCCAGTCCTAAATGGAGTTGAGTCACATGCAGTTTTTTGTCCTACGAGCAAGAGTTGTTTTCTGGTAAGACGAGTCACTATTGTGCTCCAATTGCCATACACAGTTCAAATAGCACTCGCGTCTGTTCCCTTCAAGTACAGTGTATTGGACTGATTAGGAGCTACTGTTCTTGTCAGTTTCCTCAGCAGAGTTGAACTAGATATGGCCGTGTGTGTAGGAAGCACAGTTCTTTTGTTCTGAGCAAGCTCACTGTTCTGGCCCTATAGGAAACACAGTAGAGTAGAAGAGTGCTCTTTTCTCAAAAGCAGATTGTGTTTCTTGTAAGGCGAGCTAGCGTTTGTTTCCCAGTCCTAAATGAAGTTGAATCACATGCAGTTTCTGGTCCTACGACCAAGAGTTGTTTTCTGGTAAGGAAAGTCACTATTGCGCTCCCATTGCCATACACAGTGCAAATAGCACTCACGTCTGTACCCAGCAAGTACAGTGTATCGGACTGAAGAGGAGCTACTGTTCTTGTCAGTTTCCTAAGCAGAGGTGAACGAGATATGTCCCGCGAGTGTAGGAAGCACAGTTCTTTTGTTCTGAGCAAGCTCACTGTTTGGACCCCATAGGAAACACAGTAGAGTAGAAGAGTGCTCTTTTCTCAAAAGCAGAGTGTGTTTTTTGTAGGGCGAGCTAGCGTTTGTTTCCCAGTCCTAAATGGAGTTGAATCACATGCAGTTTCTGGTCCTGCAAGCAAGAGTTGTTTTCTGGTAAGAAGAGTCACTATTGCGCTGCCATTGCCATACACAGGACAAATAACACTGGCGTCTTTTCCCAGCAAGTACAGTGTATTGGATGGAAGAGGATCTACTGTTCTTGTCAGGTTCCTAAGCAGACTTGAACTAGATATGGCCGTGTGTGTAGGAAGCACAGTTTTTTTGTTCTGAGCAAGCTCACTGTTCGGAACCCATAGGAAACACAGTAGAGTAGGCGAGTGGTCTTTTCTCAAAAGCAGAGTGTGTTTCTTGTAAGGCGAGCTCACGTTTGTTTCCCAGTCCTAAATGGAGTTGAGTCACATGCAGTTTTTTGTCCTACGAGCAAGAGCTGTTTTCTGGTAAGACGAGTCACTATTGTGCTCCAATAGCCATGCACAGTGCAAATAGCAGTCCCGTCTGTTCCCAGGAAGTACAGTGTATCGGACTGAAGAGGAGCTACTGTTCTTGTCAGTTTCCTAAGCAGAGTTGAACCAGATATGGCCCGAGTGTAGGAAGCACAGTTCTTTTATTCTGAGCAAGCTCACTGTTCTGGCCCTATAGGAAACACAGTAGAGTAGAAGAGTGCTCTTTTCTCTAAAGCAGAGTGTGTTTCTTGTAAGGCGAGCTAGCATTTGTTTCCCAGTCCTAAATGGAGTTGAATCACATGCAGTTTCTGGTCCTACGAGCAAGAGTTGTTTTATGGTAAGAAGAGTCACTATTGTGCTGCCATTGCCATACACAGGACAAATAGCACTGTTGTCTGTTCCCAGCAGTACAGTGTATTGGACTGAAGAGGGTCTACTGTTCTTGTCAGGTTCCTAAGCAGAATTGAACTAGATATGGCCGTGTGTGTAGGAAGCACAGTTCTTTGGTTCTGAGCAAGTTCACTGATCGGACCTCCTAGGAAACACAATAGAGTAGAAGAGTGCTTTATTCTCTAAATCAGAGTGTGTTTCTTGTAAGGCGAGTTAGTGTTTGTTTCCCAGTCCTAAGTGGAGTTGTATCACATGCAGTTTCTGGTCCTACGAGCAAGAGTTGTTTTCTGGTAAGAAGAGTCACTATTGTGCTCCCATTGTCATACACAGGGTAAATAGCACACGCGTCTGTTCCCAGCATGTGCAGTGTATTGGACTGAAGAGGATCTACTGTTCTTGTCAGGTTCCTAAGCAGAGTTGAACTAGATATGGCCGTGTGTGTAGGAAGCACAGTTCTTTTGTTCTGAGCAAGCTCACTGTTCTGGCCCTATAGGAAACACAGTAGAGTAGTAAAGTGCTCTTTTCTCAAAAGCAGATTGTGTTTCTTGTAAGGGGAGCTAGCGTTTGTTTCCCAGTCCTATATGGATTTGAGTCACATGCAGCTTCTGTTCCTACGAGCAAGAGTTGTTTTCTGGTAAGAAGAGTCACTGTTGCGCTCCAAATGTCATATACTGTGCACATAGCACTCGCGTCTGTTCCCAGCAAGAGCTATCTTTTGTTTCCCAGTCCTAAATGGAGTTGAATCACATGTAGTTTCTGTTCCTACCAGCAAGAGTTGTTTTCTGGTAAGAAGAGTCACTATTGTGCTGCCATTGCCATATACAGGACAAATAGCACTGGCGTCTGTTCCCAGCAAGTACAGTGTATGGTACTGAAAAGGAGCTACTGTTCTTGTCAGTTTCCTAAGCAGAGTTGAAGTAGATATGGCCCGTGTGTGTAGGAAGCACAGTTCTTTTGTTCTGAGCAAGCTCACTGTTCTGGCCCTATAGGAAACACAGTAGAGGAGAAGAGTGCTCTTTTCTCAAAAGCGGAGTGTGTTTCTTGTTAGGCGAGCTAGCGTTTGTTTCCTAGTCCTAAATGGAGTTGAATCACATGCAGTTTCAGGTCCTATGATCAAGAGTTCTTTTCTAGTAAGGAAAGTCACATTGCGCTCCCATTGCCATACACAGTGCAAATAGCACTCGCGTCTGTTCCCAGCAAGTACAGTTTATTGGACTGAAGAGGCACTACTGTTCTTCTCAGATTCCTAAACAGAGTTGAACTAGATATGGCCCGTGTGTGTAGGAAGCACAGTTCTTTTTTTCTGAGCAAGCTCACTGTTCTGGCCCTATAGGAAACACAGTAGAGTAGAAGAGTGCTCTTTTTTCAAAAGCAGAGTGTGTTTCTTGTAAAGCAAGCTAGCGTTTGTTTCCCAGTCCTAAATGGAGTTGAATCACATGCAGTTTCTGGTCCACGAGCAAGAGTTGTTTTCTGGTAAGAAGAGTCACTATTGTGCTGCCATTGCCATACACAGGACAAATAGCACTGGAGTCTGTTCCCAGCAAGTACAGTGTATTGGACTGAAGAGGATCTACTGTTCTTGTCAGTTTCCTAAGCAGACTTGAACTAGATATGGCCGTGTGTGTAGGAAGCACAGTTCTTTTGTTCTGAGCAAGCTCACTGTTCGGACCCTATAGGAAACACAGTAGAGTAGAAGAGTGCTCTTTTCTCAAAAGCAGAGTGTGTTTCTTGTAAGGCAAGCTAGCGTTTGTTTCCCAGTCTTAAATGGAGTTGAATCACATGCAGTTTCTGGTCCTATGAGCAAGAGTTGTTTTCTGGTAAGGAAAGTCACTATTGCGCACCCATTGCCATACACAGTGCAAATAGCACTCGCGTCTGTTCCCAGCAAGTACAGTGTATCGGACTAAAGAGGAGCTACTTTTCTTGTCAGTTTCCTGAGCAGAGTTGAAGTAGATATGGCCCGTGTGTAGGAAGCACAGTTCTTATGTTCTGAGCAAGCTCACTGTTCTGGCCCTATAGGAAACACAGTAGAGTAGAAGAGTGCTCTTTTCTCTAAAGCAGAGTGTGTTTCTTGTAAGGCGAGCTAGCGTTTGTTTCCTAGTCCTAAATGGAGTTGAATCACATGCAGTTTCAGGTCCTACGAACAAGAGTTCTTTTCTGGTAAGGAAAGTCACATTGCGCTCCCATTGCCATACACAGTGCAAATATCACTCGCGTCTGTTCCCAGCAAGTACAGTGTATTGGACTGGATAGGTGCTACTGTTCTTGTCAGTTTCCTAAGCAGAGTTGAACTAGATATGATCCATGTTTTTAGGAAGCACAGTTCTTTTGTTCTTTGCAAGCTCACTGTTTGGACCCCATAGGAAACACAGTAGAGCAGAAGAGTGCTCTTTTCTCTAAAGCAGAGTGTGTTACTTATAAGGCGAGCTAGCGTTTGTTTCGCAGTCCTAAATGGAGTTGAATCCCATGCAGTTTCTGGTACTACGAGCAAGAGTTGTTTTCGGGTAAAAAGAGTCACTATTGAGCTGCCATTGCCATACACAGGACAAATAGCACTGGCGTCTGTTCGTAGCAAGTACAGTGTATTGGGCTGAAGAGGATCTATAGTTCTTGTCAGGTTCCTAAGCAGACTTGAACTAGATATGGCCGTGTGAGTAGGAAGCACAGTTTTTTTGTTCTGAGCAAGCTCACTGTTCGGACCCCATAGGAAACACAGTAGAGTAGAAGAGTGCTTTTTTCTCAAAAGCTGAGTGTGTTTCTTGTAAGGCGAGCTATCTTTTGTTTCCCAGTCCTAAATAGAGTGGAATCACATGCAGTTTCTGGTCCTACGACCAAGAGTTGTTTTCTGGTAAAGAAAGTCACTATTGCGCTCCCATTGCCATACACAGTGCAAATAGCCCTCGCGTCTGTTCCCAGCAAGTACAGTGTATTGGACTGAAGAGGAGCTACTGTTCTTGTCAGTTTCCTAAGCAGAGTTGAACTAGATATGTCCCGTGTGTGTAGGACGCATAGTTCTTTTGTTCTGAGCAAGCTCACTGTTCGGACCCCATAGGAAACACAGTAGAGTAGAAGAGTGCTCTTTTCTCAAAAGCAGAGTGTGTTTCATGTAAGGCGAGCTAGAGTTTGTTTCCCAGTCCTAAATGGAGTTGAATCACATGCAGTTTCTGGTACTACGAGCAAGAGTTGTTTTCTGGTAAGACGAGTCACTATTGTGCTCCAATTGCCATACACAGTGCACATAGCACTCGCGTCTGTTCTCAGCAAGTACAGTGTATCGGACTGAAGAGGAGCTGCTGTTCTTGTCAGTTTCCTAAGCAGAATTGAACTAGATATGGCAGTGTGTGTAGGAGGCACAGTTCTCTTGTTCTGATCAAGCTCATTGTTCTGGCCCTATAGGAAACACAGTAGAGTAGAAGAGTGCTCTTTTCTCTAAAGCAGAGTGTGTTTCTTGTAAGGCGAGCTAGCGTTTGTTTCCCAGTCCTAAATGGAGTTGAGTCACATGCAGTTTTTTGTCCTACGAGCAAGAGTTTTTTTCTGGTAAGACGAGTCACTATTGTGCTCCAATTGCCATACACAGTTAAAATAGCACTCGCGTCTGTTCCCCGCAAGTAAAGTGTATTGGACTGAAGAGGAGCTACTGTTCTTGTCAGTTTCCTAAGCAGAGTTGAACTAGATATGTCCCGTGTGTGTATGAAGCACAGTTCTTTTGTTCTGAGCAAGCTCACTGTTCAGACCCCATAGGAAACACAGTAGAGTAGAAGAGTGCTCTTTTCTCAAAAGCAGAGTGTATTTCATGTAAGGCGAGCTAGCATTTGTTTCCCAGTTCTAAATGGAGTTGAATCACATGCACTTTCTGGTCCTACGAGCAAGAGTTGTTTTCTGGTAAGGAAAGTCACTATTGTGCTCCCATTGCCATACACAGTGCAAGTAGCACTCGCGTCTTTTCCCAGAAAGTACAGTGTATCGGACTGAAGAGGATCTACTGTTCTTGTCAGTTTCCTAAGCAGAGTTGAACTCGATATGGCCCATGTGTAGGAAGCACAGTTCTTTTGTACTGAGCAAGCTCACTGTTCTGGCCCTATGGGAAACACAGTAGAGTAGAAGAGTGCTCTTTTCTCTATGCAAGGTGTGTTTCTTGTAAGGCGAACTAGTGTTTGTTTCCCAGTCCTAAATGGAGTTGAATCACATGCAATTTCTATTCCTACGAGCAAGAGTTGTTTTATGGTAAGAAGAGTCACTATTGCGCTGCCATTGCCATACACAGGACAAATAGCACTGGCGTCTGTTCCCAGCAATTACAGTGTATTGAACTGAAGATGATCTACTGTTCTTGTCAGGTTCCTAAGCAGACTTCAACTAGATATGGCCGTGTGTGTAGGAAGCACAGTTCGTTTGTTCTGAGCAAGCTCACTGTTCAGACCCCATAGGAAACACAGTAGAGTAGAAGAGTGCTCTTTTCTCAAAAGCAGAGTGTATTACATGTAAGGCGAACTAGTGTTTGTTTCCCAGTCCTAAATGGAGTTGAATCACATGCAGTTTCAGGTCCTACGAACAAGAGTTGTTTTCTGGTAAGGAAAGTCACATTGCGCTCCCATTGCCATACAATGTGCAAATAGCACTCGCGTCTGTTCCCAGCAAGTACAGTGTATTGGACTGAAGAGGATCTACTGTTCTTGTCAGGTTCCTAAGCAGACTTGAACTAGATATAGCCGTGTGAGTAGGAAGCAGAGTTCGTTTGTTCTGAGCAAGCTCACTCTTCGGACCCCATAGGAAACACAGTAGAGTAGATGAGTGCTCTTTTCTCAAAAGCAGAGTGTGTTTCTTGTAAGATGAGCAAGTGTTTGTTTCCCAGTCCTAAATGGAGTTGAATCACATACAGTTTCTGGTCCTAAGAGCAAGAGTTGTTTTCTGGTAAGGAAAGTCACTATTGTGCTCCCATTGCCATACACAGTGCAAATAGCACATGCGTCTGTTCCCAGCAAGTACAGTGTATTGGACTGAAGAGGAGCTACTGTTCTTCTCAGTTTCCTAAGCAGAGTTGAACTAGATATGTCCCGTGTGTCTAGGAAGCACAGTTCATTTGTTCTGAGCAAGCTAACTGTTCTGGCCCTATAGGAAAACCAGTAGAGTGGAAGAGTGCTCTTTTCTCAAAAGCAGAGTGTGTTTCTTGTAAGGTGAGCTAGAGTTTGTTTCCCAGTCCTAAATGGAGTTGAGTCACATGCAGTTTTTGGTCCTATGAGCAAGAGTTGTTTTCTGGTAAGACGAGTCACTATTGTGCTCCAATTGCCATACACAGTGCACATAGCACTCGGGTCTGTTCTCAGCAAGTACAGTGTATCGGACTGAAGAGGAGCTGCTGTTCTTGTCAGTTTCCTAAGCAGAGTTGAAATAGATATGGCCCGTGTGTTTAGGAAGCACAGTTTTTTTGTTCTGAGCAAGCTCACTGTTCGGACCCCATAGAAAACACAGTAGAGTAGAAGAGTGCTTTTTTCTCAAACGTAGAGTGTGTTTCTTTTAAGGCGAGCTAGCTTTTGTTTCCCGTTCCTAAATGGAGTGGAATCACATGCAGTTTCTGGTCCTACGAGCAAGAGTTGTTTTCTGGTAAGGAAAGTCACTATTGTGCTCCCATTGCCATACACAGTGCAAATAGCCCTCCCGTCTGTTCCCAGCAAGTACAGTGTATTGGACTGAAGAGGAGCTACTGTTCTTGTCAGTTTCCTAAGAAGAGTTGAACTAGATATGGCCCGTGTGTTTAGGAAGCACAGATCTTTTTTTCTGAGCAAGCTCACTGTTCTGGCCCTATAGGAATCACAGTAGAGTAGAAAAGTGCTCTTTTCTCAAAAGCAGAGTGTGTTTCTTGTAAGGCGAGCTAGCGTTTGTTCCCTAGTCCTAAATGGAGTTGAATCACATGCAGTTTCTGGTCCTACGAACAAGAGTTTTTTTCTGGTAAGGAAAGTCACTATTGCGCTGCCATTGCCATACACAGGGCAAATAGCACTCGCGTCTTTTTCCAGCAAGTACAGTGTATTGGACTGAAGAGGATCTACTGTTCTTGTCAGGTTCCTAAGCAGAATTGAACTAGATATGGCCGTGTGTGTAGGAAGCACAGTTCTTTTGTTCTGAGCAAGCTCACTGTTCGGACCCCATAGGAAACACAGTAGAGTAGAAGAGTGCTCTTTTCTCAAAAGCAGAGTGTGTTTCTTGTAAGGCGAGCTAGCGTTTGTTTTCCAGTCCTAAATGGAGTTGAATCACATGCAGTTTGTGTTCCTAGGAGCAAGAGTTGTTTTCTGTTATGGAAAGTCACTATTGTGCTCTCATTGACATACACAGTGCAAATAGGACTCGCGTCTGTTCCCAGCAAGTACAGTGTATTGGACTGAAGAGGAGCTACTGTTCTTCTCAGTTTCCTAAGCAGAGTTGAACTAGATATGGCCCCTGTGTGTAGGAAGCACAGTCCTTTTGTTCTGAGCAAGCTCACTGTTCTGGCCATAGAGGAAACACAGTAGAGTAGAAGAGTGCTCTTTTCTCAAAAGCACAGTGTGTTTCTTGTAAGGCGAGCTAGCGTTTGTTTCCCATTCCTAAATGGAGTTGAATCACATGCAGTTTCTGGTCCTATGAGCAAGAGTTGTTTTCTGGTAAGGAAAGTCACTATTGCGCTCCCATTGCCATACACAGTGCTAATAGCACTCTCGTCTGTTCCCAGCAATTACAGTGTATTGGACTGAATAGGAGCTACTGTTCTTGTCAGTTTCCTAAGCAGAGATGAACTAGATATGGCCCGTGTGTGTAGGAAACACAGTTCTTATGTTCTAAGCAAGCTCATTGTTCTGACCCTATAGGAAACACAGTAGAGTAGAAGAGTGCTCTTTTCTCAAAAGCAGAGTGTGTTTCTTGTAAGACAAGCTAGCGTTTGTTTCCTAGTCCTAAATGGAGTTGAATCACATGCAGTTTCAGGTCCTACGAACAAGAGTTGTTTTCTGGTAAGGAAAGTCACATTGCGCTCCCATTGCCATACACTGTGCAAATAGCACTCGCGTCTGTTCCCAGCAAGTACAGTGTATTGGACTGAAGAGGATCTACTGTTCTTGTCAGGTTCCTAAGCAGACTTGAACTAGATATGGCCGTGTGTGTAGGAAGCACAGTTTTTTTGTTCTGAGCAAGCTCACTGTTCGGACCCCATAGAAAACACAGTAGAGTAGAAGAGTGCTTTTTTCTCAAACATAGAATGTGTTTCTTTTAAGGCGACCTAGCTTTTGTTTCCCATTCCTAAATGGAGTGGAATCACACACAGTTTCTGGTCCTACGAGCAAGAGTTGTTTTTTGGTAAGGAAAGTCACTATTGTGCTCCCATTGCCATACACAGTGCAAATAGCCCTCCCGTCTGTTCCCAGCAAGTACAGTGTATTGGACTGAAGAGGAGCTACTGTTCTTGTCAGTTTCCTAAGACGAGTTGAACTAGATATGGCCCGTGTGTTTAGGAAGCACAGTTCTTTTTTTCTGAGCAAGCTCACTGTTCTGGCCCTATAGGAACACAGTAGAGTAGAAGAGTGCTCTTTTCTCAAAAGCAGAGTGTGTTTCTTGTAAAGCGAGCTAGTGTTTGTTTCCCAGTCCTAAATGGAGTTGAGTCACATGCAGTTTTTTGTTCTATGAGCAAGAGTTGTTTTCTGGTAAGACGAGTCACTATTGTGCTCCAATTGCCATACACAGTGCAAATAGCACTGGCGTCTGTTCCCAGCAAGTACAATGTATTGGACTGAAGAGGATCTACTGTTCTTGTCAGTTTCCTAAGCAAAGTTGAACTAGATATGGCCCGTGTGTGGGAAGCACAGTTCTTTTGTTTTGAGCAAGCTCACTGTTCTGGCCCTGTAGGAAACACAGTAGAGTAGAAGAGTGCTCTTTTTCTAAAGCAGAGTGTGTTTCTTGTAAGGCGAGCTAGCATTTGTTTCCCAGTCCTAAATGGCGTTGAATCACATGCAGTTTGTGGTCCTACGAGCAAGAGTTGTTTTCTGGTAAGCAAAGTCACTATTGCACTCTAATTGCCATACACAGTGTAAATAGCACTCGCGTGTGTTCCCAGCAAGTACAGTGTATTGGACTGAAGAGGAGCTACTGTTCTTGTCAGTTTCCGAAGCAGAGTTGAACTACATATGGTCCGTGTGTGTAGGAAGCACAGTTCTTTTGTTCTGAGCAAGCTAACTGTTCTGGCCCTATAGGAAACACAGTAGAGTAGAAGAGTGCTCTTTTCCCAAAAGTAGAATGTGTTTCTTGTAAGGTGAGGTAGAGTTTGTTTCCAGTTCCTAAATGGAGTTGAGTCACATGCAGTTTCTGGTCGTACGAGCAAGAGTTGTTTTCTGGTAAGACGAGTCACTATTGTGCTCCAATTGCCATACACAGTGCAAATAGCACTCGCGTCTGTTCTCAGCAAGTACAGTGTATCGCACTGAAGAGGAGCTACTGTTCTTGTCAGTTTCCTAAGCAGAGTTGAACTAGATATGGCCCGTGTGTGTAGGAAACACATTTCTTATGTTCTAAGCAAGCTCATTGTTCTGGCCCTATAGGAAACACAGTAGAGTAGAAGAGTGCTCTTTTCTCAAAAGCAGAGTGTGTTTCTTGTAAGGCAAGCTAGCGTTTGTTTCCTAGTCCTAAATGGGGTTGAATCACATGCAGTTTCATGTCCTACGAACAAGAGTTGTTTTCTGGTAAGGAAAGTCACATTGCACTCCCATTGCCATACACTGTGCAAATAGCACTCGCGTCTGTTCCCAGCAAGTACAGTGTATTGGACTGAAGAGGATCTACTGTTCTTGTCAGGTTCCTAAGCAGACTTGAACTAGATATGGCCGTGTGTGTAGGAAGCACAGTTTTTTTGTTCTGAGCAAGCTCACTGTTCGGACCCCATAGAAAACACAGTAGAGTAGAAGAGTGCTTTTTTCTCAAACGTAGAGTGTGTTTCTTTTAAGGCGAGCTAGCTTTTGTTTCCCATTCCTAAATGGAGTGGAATCACACGCAGTTTCTGGTCCTACGAGCAAGAGTTGTTTTCTGGTAAGGAAAGTCACTATTGTGCTCCCATTGCCATACACAGTGCAAATAGCCCTCCCGTCTGTTCCCAGCAAGTACAGTGTATTGGACTGAAGAGGAGCTACTGTTCTTGTCAGTTTCCTAAGAAGAGTTGAACTAGATATGGCCCGTGTGTTTAGGAAGCACAGTTCTTTTTTTCTGAGCAAGCTCACTGTTCTGGCCCTATAGGAACACAGTAGAGTAGATGAGTGCTCTTTTCTCAAAAGCAGAGTGTGTTTCTTGTAAAGCGAGCTAGAGTTTGTTTCCCAGTCCTAAATGGAGTTGAGTCACCTGCAGTTTTTTGTTCTATGAGCAAGAGTTGTTTTCTGGTAAGACGAGTCACTATTGTGCTCTAATTGCCATACACAGTGCAAATAGCACTGGCGTCTGTTCCCGGCAAGTACAGTGTATGGGACTGAAGTGGAGCTGCTGTTCTTGTCAGTTTCCTAAGCAGAGTTGAACTAGATATGGCCCGTGTGTTTAGGAAGCACACTTATTATGTTCTGAGCAAGCTCACTGTTCTGGTCCTATAGGAAACACAGTAGAGTAGAAGAGTGCTCTTTTCTTTAAAGCAGAGTGTGTTTCTTGTAAGGCGAGCTCGCGTTTGTTTCCCAGTCCTAAATGGAGTTGAATCCCAGACAGTTTTTGGTCCTACGAGCAAGAGTTGTTTTCTGGTAAGAAGAGTCACTATTGTGCTCCAAATGCCATACACAGTGCAAATAGCACTCGTGTCTGTTCCCACAAGTACAGTGTATTGGACTGAATAGGAGCTACTGTTCTTGTCAGTTTCCTAAGCAGAATTGAACTAGATATGGCCGTGTGTGTAGGAAGCACACTTCTTTTGTTCTGAGCAAGCTCACTGTTCGGACCCCATAGAAAACAAAGTAGAGTAGAAGAGTGCTCTTTTCTCAAAAGCAGAGTGTGTTTCTTGTAAGGCGAGCTAGCGTTTGTTTCCCAGTCCTAAATGGAGTTGAATCACATGCAGTTTCTGGTCCTACGAGCAAGAGTTGTTTTCTGGTAAGGAAAGTCACTATTGTGCTCACATTGCCATACACAGTGCAAATAGCACTCGCGTCTGTTCACAGCAAGTACAGTGTATTTGACTGAAGAGGAGCTACTGTTCTTGTCAGTTTCCTAAGCAGAGTTGAACTAGATAAGGCCCGTGTGTGTAGGAAGCACAGTTCTTACGTTCTGAGCAAGCTCACTGTTCTGGCCCTATAGGAAACACAGTAGAGTAGAAGAGTGCTCTTTTCTCAAAAGCAGAGTGTGTTTCTTGTAAGGCAAGCTAGCGTTTGTTCCCTAGTCCTAAATGGAGTTGAATCACATGCAGTTTCTGGTCCTACGAACAAGAGTTTTTTTCTGGTAAGGAAAGTCACTATTGCGCTCCCATTGCCATACACAGGGCAAATAGCACTCGCGTCTTTTCCCAGCAAGTACAGTGTTTTGGACTGAAGAGGATCTACTGTTCTTGTCAGGTTCCTAAGCAGCATTGAACTAGATATGGCCGTGTGTGTAGGAAGCACAGTTCTTTTGTTCTGAGCAAGCTCACTGTTCGGACCCCATAGGAAACACAGTAGAGTAGAAGAGTGCTCTTTTCTCAAAAGCAGAGTGTGTTTCATGTAAGGCGAGCTAGCGTTTGTTTTCCAGTCCTAAATGGAGTTGAATCACATGCAGTTTGTGTTCCTAGGAGCAAGAGTTGTTTTCTGTTATGGAAAGTCACTATTGTGCTCTCATTGACATACACAGTGCAAATAGCACTCGCGTCTGTTCCCAGCAAGTACAGTGTATTGGACTGAAGAGGAGCTACTGTTCTTGTCAGTTTCCTAAGCAGAGTTGAACTAGATATGGCCCCTGTGTGTAGGAAGCACAGTCCTTTTGTTCTGAGCAAGCTCACTGTTCTGGCCCTACAGGAAACACAGTAGAGTAGATGAGTGCTCTTTTCTATAAAGCAGAGTGTGTTTCTTTTAAGGCCAGCTCGCGTTTTTTCCCAGTCCTAAATGGAGTTGAATCACAGACAGTTTTTGGTCCTACTAGCAAGAGTTGTTTTCTGGCAAGGAAAGTCACTATTGCGAGCCCATTGCCATACACAGTGCTAATAGCACTCTCGTCTGTTCCCAGCAAGTACAGTGTATCGGACTGAAGAGGTGCTACTCTTCTTGTCAGTTTCCTAAGCAGAGTTGAACTAGATATGGCCCGTGTGTGTAGGAAACACAGTTCTTATGTTCTAAGCAAGCTCACTGTTCTGGCCCTATAGAAAACACAGTAGAGTAGAAGAGTGCTCTTTTCTCAAAAGCAGAGTGTGTTTCTTGTAAGGCAAGCTAGCATTTGTTTCCTAGTCCTAAATGGAGTTCAATCACATGCAGTTTCAGGTCCTACGAACAAGAGTTGTTTTCTGGTAAGGAAAGTCACATTGCGCTCCCATTGCTATACACTGTGTAAATAGCACTCGCGTCTGTTCCAAGCAAGTACAGTGTATTGGACTGAAGAGGACCTACTGTTCTTGTCAGGTTCCTAAGCAGACTTGAACTGGATATGGCCGTGTGTGTAGGAAGCACAGTTTTTTAGTTCTGAGCAAGCTCACTGTTCGGACCCCATAGAAAACACAGTAGAGTAGAAGAGTGCTTTTTTCTCAAACGTAGAGTGTGTTTCTTTTAAGGCGAGCTATCTTTTGTTTCCCATTCCTAAATGGAGTGGAATCACACGTAGTTTCTGGTCCTACGAGCAAGAGTTGTTTTCTGGTAAGGAAAGACACTATTGTGCTCCCATTGCCATACACAGTGCAAATAGCCCTCCCGTCTGTTCCCAGCAAGTACAGTGTATTGGACTGAAGAGGAGCTACTGTTCTTGTCAGTTTCCTAAGACGAATTGAACTAGATATGGCCCGTGTGTTTAGGAAGCACAGTTCTTTTTTTCTGAGCAAGCTCACTGTTCTGGCCCTATAGGAAGCACAGTAGAGTAGAAGAGTGCTCTTTTCTCAAAAGCAGAGTGTGTTTCTTGTAAAGCGAGCTGGAGTTTGTTTCCCAGTCCTAAATGGAGTTGAGTCACATGCAGTTTTGTGTTCTATGAGCAAGAGTTGTTTTCTGGTAAGACGAGTCACTATTGTGCTCCAATTGCCATACACAGTGCAATTAGCTCTGGCGTCTGTTCCCAGCAAGTACAGTGTATTGGACTGAAGAGGTTCTACTGTTCTTGTCAGTTTCCTAAGCAGAGTTGAACTAGATATGGCCCGTGTGTGTGAAGCACAGTTCTTTTGTTCTGAGCAAACTCACTGTTCTGGCCCTGTAGGAAACACAGTAGAGTAGAAGAGTGCTCTTTTTCTAGAGCAGAGTGTGTTTCTTGTAAGGCGAGCTAGCATTTGTTTCCCAGTCCTAAATGGCGTTGAATCACATGCAGTTTGTGGTCCTACGAGCAAGAGTTGTTTTCTGGTAAGCAAAGTCACTATTGCACTCTAATTGCCATACACAGTGTAAATAGCACTCGCGTGTGTTCCCAGCAAGTACAGTGTATTGGACTGAAGAGGAGCTACTGTTCTTGTCAGTTTCCTAAGCAGAGTTGAACTACATATGGTCCGTGTGTAGGAAGCACAGTTCTTTTGTTCTGAGCAAGCTCACTGTTCTGGCCCTATAGGAAACACAGTAGAGTAGAAGAGTGCTCTTTTCCCAAAAGTAGAATGTGTTTCTTGTAAGGTGAGCTAGAGTTTGTTTCCCAGTCCTAAATGGAGTTGAGTCACATGCAGTTTCTGGTCCTACGAGCAAGAGTTGTTTTCCGGTAAGACGAGTCACTATTGTGCTCCAATTGCCATACACAGTGCAAATAGCACTCGCGTCTGTTCTCAGCAAGTACAGTGTTTCGGACTGAAGAGGAGCTGCTGTTCTTGTCAGTTTCCTAAGCAGAGTTGAACTAGATATGGCCCGTGTGTTTAGGAAGCACAGTTATTATGTTCTGAGCAAGCTCATTGTTCTGGTCCTACAGGAAACACAGTAGAGTAGAAGAGTGCTCTTTTCTCAAAAGCAGAGTATGTTTCTTGTAAGGCGGGCTAGCGTTTGTTTCCCAGTCCTAAATGGAGTTGAATCACATGCAGTTTCTGGTCCTACGAGCAAGAGTTGTTTTCTGGTAAGGAAAGTCACTATTGTGCTCACATTGCCATACACAGTGCAAATAGCACTCGCGTCTGTTCCCAGCAGGTACAGTGCATTGGACTGAAGAGGAGCTACTGTTCTTGTCAGTTTCCTAAGCAGAGTTGAACTAGATAAGGCCCGTGTGTGTAGGAAGCACAGTTCTTTTGTTCTGAGCAAGCTCACTGTTCTGGCCCTATAGGAAACACAGTAGAGTAGAAAAGTGCTCTTTTCTCAAAAGCAGAGTGTGTTTCTTGTAAGGCGAGCTAGCGTTTGTTCCCTAGTCCTAAATGGAGTTGAATCACATGCAGTTTCTGGTCCTACGAACAAGAGTTTTTTTTCTGGTAAGGAAAGTCACTATTAAGCTCCCATTGCCATACACAGGGCAAATAGCACTCGCGTCTTTTCCCAGCAAGTACAGTGTATTGGACTGAAGAGGATCTACTGTTTTGTCAGGTTCCTAAGCCGAATTGAACTAGATATGGCCGTGTGTGTAGGAAGCACAGTTCTTTTGTTCTAAGCAAGCTCACTGTTCGGACCCCATAGGAAACACAGTAGAGTAGAAGAGTGCTCTTTTCTAAAAAGCAGAGTGTGTTTCTTGTAAGGCGAGCTAGCATTTGTTTTCCAGTCCTAAATGGAGTTGAATCACATGCAGTTTGTGTTCCTAGGAGCAAGAGTTGTTTTCTGTTAAGGAAAGTCACTATTGTGCTCTCATTGACATACACAGTGCAAATAGCACTCGCGTCTGTTTCCAGCAAGTACAGTGTATTGGACTGAAGAGGAGCTACTGTTCTTGTCAGTTTCCTAAGCAGAGTTGAACTAGATATGGCCCGTGTGTGTAGGAAACACAGTTCTTATGTTCTAAGCAAGCTCACTGTTCTGGCCCTATAGAAAACACAGTAGAGTAGAAGAGTGCTCTTTTCTCAAAAGCAGAGTGTGTTTCTTGTAAGGCAAGCTAGCGTTTGTTTCCTAGTCCTAAATGGAGTTGAATCACATGCAGTTTCAGGACCTACGAACAAGAGTTGTTTTCTGGTAAGGAAAGTCACATTGCGCTCCCATTGCCATACACTGTGCAAATAGCACTCGCGTCTGTTCCCAGCAAGTACAGTGTATTGGACTGAATAGGATCTACTGTTCTTGTCAGGTTCCTAAGCAGACTTGAACTAGATATGGCCGTGTGTGTAGGAAGCACAGTTTTTTTGTTCTGAGCAAGCTCACTGTTCGGACCCCATAGAAAACACAGTAGAGTAGAAGAGTGCTTTTTTCTCAAACGTACAGTGTGTTTCTTTTAAGGCGAGATAGCTTTTGTTTCCCATTCCTAAATGGAGTGGAATCACACGTAGTTTCTGGTCCTACGAGCAAGAGTTGTTTTCTGGTAAGGAAAGACACTATTGTGCTCCCATTGCCATACACAGTGCAAATAGCCCTCCCGTCTGTTCCCAGCAAGTACAGTGTATTGGACTGAAGAGGAGCTACTGTTCTTGTCAGTTTCCTAAGACGAGTTGAACTAGATATGGCCCGTGTGTTTAGGAAGCACAGTTCTTTTTTTCTGAGAAAGCTCACTGTTCTGGCCCTATAAGAAGCACAGTAGAGTAGAAGAGTGCTCTTTTCTCTAAAGCAGAGTGTGTTTCTTGTAAGGCGAGCTCGCGTTTGTTTCCCAGTCCTAAATGGAGTTGAATCACATGCAGTTTCTGGTCCTACGAGCAAGAGTTGTTTTCTGGTAGGGAAAGTCACTATTGTGCTCACATTGCCATACACAGTGCAAATAGCACTCGCGTCTGTTCCCAGCAAGTACAGTGTATCGGACTGAAGAGGAGCTACTGTTCTTGTCAGTTTCCTAAGCAGAATTGAACTAGATATGGCCCGTGTGTGTAGGAAGCACAGTTCTTTTCTACTGTAAGCTCACTGATGGATCCCATAGGAAACACATTAGAGTAGAAGAGTGCCCTTTTATCAAAAGCAGAGTGTTTTTCTTGTAAGGCAAGGTAGCGTTTGTTGCGCAGTCCTAAATGGAGTTGAATCAAATGCAGTTTCTGGTCCTACGTTCAAGACTTTTTTTTTCTGGTAAGAAGAGTCACTATTGAACTCCCATTGTCATACACAGGGCAAATAGCACTGGCGTCTGTTCCCAGCAAGTACAGTGTATTGGACTGAAGAGGAGCTACTGTTCTTGTCAGTTTCCTAAGCAGAGTTGAACTACATATAGCCCGTGTGTGTAAGAAGCACAGTTCTTTTGTTCTGAGCAAGCTCACTGTTCAGACCCCATAGGAATCACTGTAGAGTAGAAGAGTGTCGGTGTGTGTAGGAAGCACAGTTCTTTTGTTCTGAGCAACCTCACTGTTCAGACACCATAGGAAACACAGTAGAGTAGAAGAGTGCTCTTTTCTCAAAAGTAGAGTGTGTTCCTTGTAAGGCGAGCTAGCATTTGTTTCCCAGTCCTAAATGGAGTTGAATCACATCCAGTTTCTGGTCCTACGAGTAAGAGTTGTTTTCTGGTAAGAAGAGTCACTATTGTGCTCCCATTGCCATACACAGTGCAAATAGCACTTGCTTCTGTTCCCAGCAAGTACAGTGTATTGGACTGAAGAGGAGCTACTGTTCTTGTCAGTTTCCTAAGCAGAGTTGAACCAGATATGGCCCGTGTGTGTAGTAAGCACAGTTCTTTTGTTCTGAGCAAGCTCACTGTTCAGACACCATAGGAAACACAGTAGAGTAGAAGAGTGCTCTTTTCTCAAAAGTAGAGTGTGTTTCTTGTAAGGCGAGCTAGCATTTTTTTCCCAGTCCTAAATGGAGTTGAATCACATGCAGTTTCTGGTCCTACGAGCAAGAGTTGTTTTCTGGTAAGAATAGTCAATATTGCGCACCCATTGTCATACACAGGGCAAATAGCACTTGCGTCTGTTCCCAGCAAGTACAGTGTATTGGACTGAAGAGGAGCTACTGTTCTTGTCAGTTTCCTAAGCAGAGTTGAACCAGATATGGCCCGTGTTTGTAGGAAGCACAGGTCTTTTGTTCTGAGCAAGCTCACAGTTCGGACCACTTAGGAAACACAATAGAGTAGAAGAGTGCCCTTTTCTCAAAAGCAGAGTGTGTTCCTTGTAAGGCGAGCTAGCATTTGTTTCCCAGTCCTAAATGGAGTTGAATCACATCCAGTTTCTGGTCCTAAGAGCAAGAGTTGTTTTCTGGTAAGAAAAGTCACTATTGCGCTCCCATTCCCATACATAGTGCAAATAGCACTCGCGTCTGTTCCCAGCAAGTACAGTGTATTGGACTGAAGAGGAGCTACTGTTCTTGTCATTTTCATAAGAGGAGTTGAACCAGATATATCCCATGTGTGTAGGAAGCACAGTTCTTTTGTTCTGAGAAAGCACACTAAGCGGACATCATAGGAAACACAGTAGAGTAGATGAGTGCTCTCTTCTCAAAATTTGATTGTTTTTCTTGAAAGTCGAGGTAGTGTTTGTTTCCCAGTCAGAAATGGAGTTGAGTCCCATGCAGTTTCTGGTACTACGAGCAAATTTGTTTTCTGGTAAGAAGAGTCACTATTGCGCTCCCATTGCCATACACAGTGCAAATAGCACTCGCGTCTGTTCCCAGCAAGTACAGTGTATTGGACTGAAGAGCAGCTACTGTTCTTGTCAGTTTCCTAAGCAGAGTTGAACTAGATATGGCCCGCGTGTGTAGGAAGCACAGTTCTTTTGTTCTGAGCAAGCTCACAGTTCGGACCCCGTAGGAAACACAATAGAGTAGAAGAGTGCCCTTTTCTCAAAAGCAGAGTGTGTTTCCTGTAAGGCGAGACAGCGTTTGTTACGCTGTACTAAATGGAGTTGAATCCCATGCAGTTTGTGGTCCTACGAGCAAGAGTTGTTTTCTGGTAAGAAGAGTCACTATTGCGCTCCCATTGTCATACACAGGGCAAATAGCACAGGCATCTGTTCCCAGCATGTACAGTGTATTGCACTGAAGAGGAGCTACTGTTCTTGTCAGTTTCCTAAGCAGAGTTGAACTAGATATGGCCCGTGTGTGTAGGAAGCACAGTTCTTTTGTTCTGAGCAAGCTCACTGTTTGGACCCCATAGGAAACACAGTAGAGTAGAAGAGTGTTCTTTTCTCTAAAGCAGTGTGTTTCTTGTAAGGCGAGTTAGCATTTGTTTCCCAGTCCTAAATGGAGTGGAATCACATGCAGTTTCTGGTCCTATGAGCAAGAGTTGTTTTCTGGCAAGGAAAGTCACTATTGTGCTCCCATTGCCATACACAGTGCAAATAGCCCTCCCGTTTCTTCCCAGCAAGTACAGTGTATTGGACTGAATGGTAGCTACTGTTCTTGTCAGTTTCCTAAGCAGAGTTGAACCACATATGGTCCTTGTGTGTAGGAAGCACAGTTCTTTTGTTCTGAGCAAGCTCACTGTTTGGACCCCATAGAAAACACAGTAGAGTAGAAGAGTGCTCTTTTCTTTAAAGCAGAGTGTGTTTCTTGTAAGGTGAGCTAGCGTTTGTGTCTCAGTCCTAAATGGAGTGGAATCACATGCAGTTTTTGGTCCTACGAGCAAGAGTTGTTTTATGGTAAGAATAGTCACTATTGCGCTGCCATTGCCATACACAGGACAAATACCACTGGCATCTGTTCCCAGCAAGTACAGTGTACTGGACTGAAGAGGATCTACTGTTCTTGTCAGGTTCCTAAGCAGAATTGAACTAGATATGGCCGTGTGTGTAGGAAACACAGTTCTTTTGTTCTGAGCAAGCTCACTTTTCGGACCCCATAGGAAACACAGTAGAGTAGAAGAGTGCTCTTTTCTAAAAAGCAGAGAGTGTTTCTAGTAAGGCGAGCTAGCATTTGTTTCCCAGTCCTAAACGGCGTTGAATCACATGCAGTTTGTGTTCCTAGGAGCAAGAGTTGTTTTCTGTTAAGGAACGTCACTATTGTGCTCTCATTTCCATACACAGTGCAAATAGCACTCGCGTCTGTTCCCAGCAAGTACAGTGTATGGGACTGAAGAGGAGCTACTGTTCTTGTCAGTTTACTAAGCAGAGTTGAACTAGTTATGGCCCGTGTGTAGGAAGCACTGTTCTTTTGTTCTGAGCAAGTTCACTGTTCTGGCCTTATAGGAAACACAGTAGAGAAGAAGATTGCTCTTTTCTCAAAAGCAGAGTGTGTTTCTTGTAAGGAGATCTAGCGTTTGTTTCCCAGTTCTAAATGGAGTAGAATCCCATGCAGTTTCTGGTCCTACGAGCAAGAGTTGTTTTCTGGTAAGAAGAGTCACTATTGCGCTCCCATTGTCATACACAGGGCAAATAGCACTTGCATCTGATTCCAAGGAGTACAGTGTATTGGACTGAAGAGGATCTACTGTTCTTGTCAGGTTCCTACGCAGAATTGAACTAGATATGGCCATGTGTGTAGAAAGCACAGTTCTTTTGTTCTGAGCAAGCTCACTGTTTGGACCCCATTGGAAACACAGTAGAGTAGAAGAGTGCTCTTTTCTCAAAAGCAGAGCGTGTTTATTGAAAGGCGAGCTAGTGTTTGTTTCCCAGTCAGAAATGGAATTGAATCCCCTGCAGTTCCTGGTCCTACGAGCAAGAGATTTTTCTGGTAAGAAGAGTCACTATTGCGCTCCCATTGCCATAAACAGTGCAAATAGCACTGGCATCTGTTCCATGCATGTACAGAGTATTGGACTGAAGAGGAGCTACTGTTTTTGTCAGTTTCCTAAGCAGAGTTGAACTAGATATGGCCCCTGTGTGTAGGAATCACAGTTCTTTTGTTCTGAGCAAGTTCACTGTTCTGGCCCTATAGGAAACACAGTAGAGTAGAAGAGTGCTCTTTTCTCAAAAGCAGAGTGTGTTTCCTGTAAGGCAAGCTAGCGTTTCTTTCCCAGTCCTAAATGGAGTTGTGTCTCATGCAGTTTCTGGTCCTATGAGCAAGAGTTGTTTTCTGGTAAGAAGAGTCACTATTGCGCTCCCTTTGTCATACACAGGGCAAATAGCACTGGTGTCTGTTCCCAGCAAGTGCAGTGTATTTGACTGAAGAGCATATACTATTCTCGTCAGTTTCCTAAGCAGAATTGAATTGGATACGGACCGTGTGTGTAGGAAGCACAGTCCTTTTGTTCTGAGCAAGCTCATTGTTCTGGCCATAGAGGAAACACAGTAGAGTAGAAGAGTGCTCTTTTCTCAAAAGCAGAGTGTGTTTCTTGTGAGCAGAGCTAGCGTTTGTTTCACAGTCCTAAACGGAGGTGAGTCACATGCAGTTTGTGGTCCTAAGAGCAAGAGTTGTTTTCTGGTAAGAAGAGTCACTATTGCGCTCCCATTAACATACAGAGTACAAATAGCACTCGCGTCTCTTCCCAGCAAGTACAGTGTATTAGACTGAAAAGGAGCTACTGTTCTTGTCAGTAACCTAAGCAGAGTTGAATTAGATATGGCCCATGTGTGTAGGAAGCACAGTTCTTTTGTTCTGAGCAAGCTCACTGTTTGGACCCCATAGGAAACCCAATAGAGTAGATGAGTGCACTTTTCTCAAAAGCAGAGTGTGTTTCTTGTAGGCGAGTTAGCGTTTGTTTCCCAGTCCTAAATGGAGTTGAATCCCATGCAGTTTCTGGTCCTACGAGCAAGAGTTGTTTTCTGGTAAGAAGAATCACTATTGTGCTCTCAATGTCATACACAGTGCAAATAGCATTGTCGTCGGTTCCCAGCATGTACAGGGTATTGGACTGAAGAGAATCTACTGTTCTTGTCAGGTTCCTAAGCAGAATTGAACTAGATATGGTCGTGTGTGTAGGAAGCACAGTTCTTTTTTTCTGAGCAAGTTCACTGTTCTGGCCCTATAGGAAACACAGTAGAGTAGAAGAGTGCTCTTTTCCCAAAAGCAGAGTGTGTTTCTTGTAAGGCGAGCTAGCGTTTCTTTCCCAGTCCTAAATGGAGTTGAGTCACTTGCAGTTTCTGGTCCTACGAGCAAGAGTTGTTTTCTTGTAAGAAGAGTCACTATTGCGCTCCCATTGTCATACAGAGGGCAAATAGCACTGGTGCCTGTTCCCAGCATGTGCAGTGTATTTGACTGGAGGATATACTGTTCTTGTCAGCTTCCTAAGCTGAATTGAATTAGATATGGCCGTGTGTGTAGGAAGCACACTTCTTTTGTTCTGTGCAATCTCACTGTTCTGGCCCTATAGGAAACACAGTAGAGTAGAAGAGTGCTCTTTTCTCAAAAGCAGAGTGTGTTTCTTGCAAGGAGAGCTAGCGTTTTTTTTTCCAGTCCTATATGGAGTTGAATCACATGCAGTTTCTGATCCTACGAGCAAGAGTTGTTTTCTGGTAAGAAGAGTCACTATTGCGCTCCCATTGTCATACACAGGGCAAATAGCACTGGCGTCGGTTCCCAGCATGTACAGTGTATTGGACTGAAGAGAATCTACTGTTCTTCTCAGGTTCCTAAGCAGAAATGAACTAGATATGGCCGTGTATGTAGGAAGCACTGTTCTTTTGTTCTGAGCATGCTCACTGTTCGGACCCCATAGGAAACACAGTAGAGTAGAAGAGTGATCTTTTCTCTAAATCAGAGTGTGTTTCTTGTAAGGCGAGCTAGCGTTTGTTTCCCAGACCTAAATGGAGTTGAATCACATGCAGTTTCTGGTCCTACAAGCAAGAGATGTTTTCTGGTAGGGAAAGTCACTATTGCGATCTCATTGACATACACAGTTCAAATAGCACTTGCTTATGTTCCCAGCAAGTACAGTGTATTGTACTGAAGAGGAGCTACTGTTCTTGTCAGTTTCCTAAGCAGAATTGAACTAGATATGGCCGTGTGTGTAGGAGGCACAGTTCTCTTGTTCTGATCAAGCTCACTGTTCTGGCCCTATAGGAAACACAGTAGAGTAGAAGAGTGCTCTTTTCTCAAAAGCAGAGTGTGTTTCTTGTAAGGCGAGCTAGCGTTTGTTTCCCAGTCCTAAATGGAGTTGAATCACTTGCAGTTTCTGGTCCTATGAGCAAGAGTTGTTTTCTGGTAAGGAAAGTCACTATTGCGCTCCCATTGCCATACACAGTACAAATAGCACTCGCGTCTGTTCCCAGGAATTACAGTGTATCGGACTGAAGAGAAGCTACTGTTCTTGTCAGTTTCCTAAGCAGAGTTGAACTAGATATGGCCCGTGTGTAGGAAGCACAGTTCTTATGTTCTGATCAAGCTCACTGTTCTGGCCCTATAGGAAACACAGTAGAGTAGAAGAGTGCTCTTTTCTCAAAAGCAGAGTGTGTTTCTTGTAAGGCGAGTTAGCGTTTGTTTCCCAATCCTAAATGGAGTTGAATCACTTGCAGTTTCTGGTCATATGAGCAAGAGTTGTTTTCTGATAAGGAAAGTCACTATTGCGCTCCCATTGCCATACATAGTGCAAATAGCACTCGCGTCTGTTCCCAGCAAGTACAGTGTATTGGACTGAAGAGGAGCTACTGTTCTTGTCATTTTCCTAAGAAGAGTTGAACTAGATATGGCCCGTGTGTGTAGGAAACACAGTTCTTTTTTTCTGAGAAAGCACACTGTGCGGACACTATAGGAAACACAGTAGAGTAGATGAGTGCTCTTTTCTCAAAATTAGATTATGTTCCTTGAAAGGCGAGCTAGTATTTACTTCCCAGTCAGAAATGGAGTTGAATCACATGCAGTTTCTTGTCCTACGAGCAAGAGTTGTTTTCTGTTAAGAAGAGTCAATATTGCACACCCATTGTCATACACAGGGCAAATAGCACTTGCGTCTGTTCCCAGCAAGTACAGTGTATTGGACTGAAGAGGAGCTACTGCTCTTGTCAGTTTCCTAAGCAGAGTTGAACCAGATATGGCCCGTGTGTGTAGTAAGCACAGGTCTTTTGTTCTGAGCAAGCTCACAGTTCGGACCCGTAGGAAACACAATAGAGTAGAAGAGTGCCCTTTTCTCAAAAGCAGAGTGTGTTCCTTGTAAGGCGAGCTAGCATTTGTTTCCCAGTCCTAAATGGAGTTGAATCACATCCAGTTTCTGGTCCTAAGAGCAAGAGTTGTTTTCTGGTAAGGAAAGTCACTATTGAGCTCCCATTCCCATACATAGTGCAAATAGCACTCGCGTCTGTTCCCAGCAAGTACAGTGTATTGGACTGAAGAGGAGCTACTGTTCTTGTTATTTTCATAAGAGGAGTTGAACCAGATATATCCCATGTATGTAGGAAGCACAGTTCTTTTGTTCTGAGAAAGCACACTATGCGGACATCATAGGAAACACAGTAGAGTAGATGAGTGCTCTGTTCTCAAAATTTGATTGTTTTTCTTGAAAGTAGACCTAGTGTTTGTTTCCCAGTCCGAAATGGAGTTGAATCCCATGCAGTTTCTGGTACTACGTGCAAGAGTTGTTTTCTGGTAAGAAGAGTCACTATTGCGCTCCCATTGCCATACACAGTGCAAATAGCACTCGCGTCTGTTCCCAGCAAGTACAGTGTATTGGACTGAAGAGCAGCTACTGTTCTTGTCAGTTTCCGAAGCAGAGTTGAACTAGATATGGCCCGTGTGTGTAGGAAGCACAGTTCTTTTGTTCTGAGCAAGCTCACAGTTCGGACCACGTAGGAAACACAATAGAGTAGAAGAGTGCCCTTTTCTCAAAAGCAGTGTGTGTTTCCTGTAAGGCGAGACAGCGTTTGTTACCCAGTACTAAATGGAGTTGAATCCCATGCAGTTTGTGGTCTTACGAGCAAGAGTTGTTTTCTGGTAAGAAGAGTCACTATTGCGCTTCAATTGTCATACACAGGGCAAAAAGCACAGGCATCTGTTCCCAGCATGTACAGTGTATTGGACTGAAGAGGAGCTACTGTTCTTGTCAGTTTCCTAAGCAGAGTTGAACTAGATATGGCCTGTGTGTAGGAAGCACAGGTCTTTTGTTCTGAGCAAGCTCACAGTTCGGACCCCGTAGGAAACACAATAGAGTAGAAGAGTGCCCTTTTCTCAAAAGCAGAGTGTGTTTCTTGTAAGGTGAGCTAGCGTTTGTTTCCCAGTCCTAAATGGAGTTGAATCACATGCAGTTTCTGGGCCTACGAGCAAGAGTTGTTTTCTGGTAAGAAGAGTCAATATTGCGCTCCCATTGTCATACACAGGGCAAATAGCACTGGCGTCGGTTCCCAGCATGTACGGTGTATTGGACTGAAGAGAACCTACTGTTCTTGTCAGGTTCCTAAGCAGAATTGAACTAGTTATGGCCGTGTATGTAGGAAGCACAGTTCTTTTGTTCTGAGCAAGCTCTCTATTCTGGCCCTATAGGAAACACAGTGGAGTAGAAGAGTTCTCTTTTCTCAAAAGCAGAGTGTGTTTCTTGTAAGGCGAGCTAGCGTTTGTTTCCAGTCCTAAATGGAGTTGAATCACATGCAGTTTTTGGTCCTACCAGCAAGAGTTGTTTTCTCTAAAGGAAAGTCACTATTGAGCTCCTTTTGCCTTACACAGTGCAAATAGCAGTCGCGTCTGTTTCCAGCAAGTACAGTGTATTGGACTGAAGAGGAGCTACTGTTCTTGTCAGTTTCCTAAGCAGAGTTGAACTAGATATGGCCGTGTGTTTAGGAAGCACAGTTCTTTTGTTCTGAGCAAGCTCACTGTTCAGACCCCATTGGAAACACAATAGAGTAGAAGCGTGCTCTTTTCTCAAAAGCAGAGTGTGTTTCTTGTAAGGCAAGATAGCGTTTGTTTCCCAGTACTAAGTGGATTTGAATCCCATGCAGTTTGTGGTCCTACGAGCAAGAGTTGTTTTCTGGTAAGAAGTGTCACTATTGTGCTCCCATTGTCATACACAGGGCAAATAGCACTGGCGTCTGTTCCCAGCATGTGCAGTGTATTGGACTGAAGAGGATCTACTGTTCTTGTCAGTTTCCTAAGCAGAATTGAACTAGATATGGCCGGGTGTGTAGGAAGCACAGTTCTCTTGTTCTGATCAAGCTCACTGTTCTGGCCCAATAGGATACACAGAAGAGTAGAAGAGTGCTCTTTTATTAAAAACAGAGTGTGTTTCTTGTAAGGCGAGCTAGCGTTTGTTTCCCAGTCCTAAATGGAGTTGAATCACATGCAGTTTCTGGTCATATGAGCAAGAGTTGTTTTCTGGTAAGGAAAGTCACTGTTGTACTCCCATTGCCATACATAGTGCAAATAGCACTCGCGTCTGTTCCCAGCAAGTACAGTGTATTGGACTGAAGAGGAGCTACTGTTCTTGTCATTTTCCTAAGAGGAGTTGAACCAGATATGGCCCATGTGTGTAGGAAGCACACTTCTTTTGTTCTGAGAAAGCTCACTGTGCGGACACCATAGGAAACACAGTAGAGTAGATGAGTGCTCTCTTCTCAAAATTTGATTGTGTTTCTGGAAAGGCGAGCTAGTGTTTGTTTCCCAGTCAGAAATGGAGTTGAATCCCATGCAGTTTGTGGTTCTACGAGCAAGAGTTGCTTTCTGTTAAGAAGAGTCACTATTGTGCTCCCATTGCCATACGCAGTGCAAATAGCACTTGCGTCTGTTCCCAGCAAGTACAGTGTATTGGACTGAATAGCAGGTACTGTTCTTGTCAGTTTCCTAAGCAGAGTTGAACAAGATATGGCCCGAGTGTGTAGGAAGCACAGTTCTTTTGTTCTGAGCAAGCTCACTGTTCGGACCCCATAGGAAACACAGTAGAGAAGAAGCGTGCTCTTTTCTCAAAAGCAGAGTGTGTTTCTTGTAAGGCGAAATAGCGTTTGTTACCCAGTACTAAATGGAGTTGAATCCCATGCAGTTTGTGGTCCTACGAGCAAGAGTTGTTTTTTGGTAAGAAGAGTCACTATTGTGCTCCCATTGTCATACACAGGGCAAGTAGCACTGGCATCTGTTCCCAGCATGTACAGTGTATTGGACTGAAGAGGATCTACTGTTCTTCTCAGGTTCCTAAGCAGAAATGAACTAGATATGGCCGTGTATGTAGGAAGCACAGTTCTTTTGTTCTGAGCATGCTCACTGTTCGGACCCCATAGGAAACACAGTAGAGCAGAAGAGTGATCTTTTCTCTAAAGCAGAGTGTGTTTCTTGTAAGGCGAGCTAGCGTTTGTTTCCCAGACCTAAATGGAGTTGAATTACATCCAGTTTCTGGTCCTACAAGCAAGAGATGTTTTCTGGTAGGGAAAGTCACTATTGCGATCTCATTGACATACACAGTTCAAATAGCACTTGCTTCTGTTCCCAGCAAGTACAGTGTATTGGACTGAAGAGGAGCTACTGTTCTTGTCAGTTTCCTAAGCAGAGTTGAACTAGATATGGCCCGTGTGTGTAGGAAGCACAGTTCTTTTGTTCTGAGCAAGCTCACTGTTCGGACCCCATAGGAAACCCAGTAGAGTAGATGAGTGCTCTTTTCTCAAAAGCAGAGAGTGTTTCTTGTAGGCGAGCTAGCGTTTGTTTCCCAGTCCTAAATGGAGTTGAATCCCATGCAGTTTGTGTTCCTAGGAGCAAGAGTTGTTTTCTGGTAAGAAGAATCACTATTGCGCTCACAATGTCATACACAGTGCAAATAGCTTTGGCGTCGGTTCCCAACAGGTACAGTGTATTGGACTGAAGAGGATCTACAGTTCTTGTCAGTTTCCTAAGCAGAATTGAACTAGATATGGCCATGTGTGTAGGAGGCACAGTTCTCTTGTTCTGATCAAGCTCACTGTTCTGGCCATATAGGAAACACAGTAGAGTAGAAGAGTGCTCTTTTCTCAAAAGCAGAGTGTGTTTCTTGTAGGGCGAGCTAGCGTTTGTTTCCCAGTCCTAAATGGAGTTGAATCCCATGCAGTTTCTGGTCCTACGAGCAAGAGTTGTTTTCTGGTAAGAAGAATCACTATTGCGCTCACAATGTCATACACAGTGCAAATAGCTTTGGCGTCGGTTCCTAACAGGTACAGTGTATTGGACTGAAGAGGATCTACAGTTCTTGTCAGTTTCCTAAGCAGAATTGAACTAGATATGGCCATGTGTGTAGGAGGCACAGTTCTCTTGTTCTGATCAAGCTCACTGTTCTGGCCATATAGGAAACACAGTAGAGTAGAAGAGTGCTCTTTTCTCAAAAGCAGAGTGTGTTTCTTGTAAGGCGAGCTAGCGTTTGTTTCACAGTCCTAAATGGAGTTGAATCACTTACAGTTTCTGGTCCTATGAGCAAGAGTTGTTTTCTGGTAAGGAAAGTCACTATTGCGCTCCCATTGCCATACATAGTGCAAATAGCACTCGCGTCTGTTCCCAGCAAGTACAGTGTATTGGACTGAAGAGGAGCTACTGTTCTTGTCATTTTCCTAAGAGGAGTTGAACTAGATATGGCCCGTGTGTGTAGGAAACACAGTTCTTTTTTTCTGAGAAAGCACACTGTGCGGACACCATAGGAAACACAGTAGAGTAGATGAGTGCTCTTTTCTCAAAATTAGATTGTGTTCCTTGAAAGGCGAGCTAGTATTTACTTCCCAGTCAGAAATGGAGTTGAATCCCATGCAGTTTCTGGTCCTACGAGTAAGAGGTGTTTTCTGGTAAGAAGAGTCACTATTGCGCTCCCATTGCCATACACAGTGGAAATAGCACTTGCGTCTGTTCCCAGCAAGTACAGTGTATTGGACTGAAGAGAGCTACTGTTCTTGTCAGTTTCCTAAGCAGAGTTGAACCAGATATGGCCCGTGTGTGTAGTAAGCACAGTTCTTTTGTTCTGAGCAAGCTCACTGTTCGGACACCATAGGAAACACAGTAGAGTAGAAGAGTGCTCTTTTCTCTAAAGCAGAATGTGTTTCTTGTAAGGCGAGCTAGCGTTTGTTTCCCAGTAATAAATGGAGTGGAATCACATGCAGTTTCTGGTCCTACGAGCAGGAGTTGTTTTCTGGTAAGGAAAGTCACTATTGCGCTCCCATTGCCATACACAAGGCAAATAGTCCTCCCGTCTGTTCCCAGCAAGTACAGGGTATTGGACTGAAAAGGGGCTACTGTTCTTCTCAGTTTCCTAAGCAGAGTTGAACTAGATATGGCCCGTGTGTAGGAAGTACAGTTCATTTTTTCTGATCAAGCTCACTGTTCTGGCCCTATAGGAAACACAGAAGAGTAGAAGAGTGCTCTTTTCTCAAAAGCAGAGTGTGTTTCTTGTGAAGCGAGCTAGAGTTTGTTTCCCAGTCCTAAATGGAGTTGAATCACATGCAGTTTCTGGTCCTACGAGCAAGATTTGTTTTCTGGTAAGAAGAGTAACTATTGCGCTGCCATTGCCATACACAGGACAAATAGCACTGGCGTCTGTTCCCAGCAAGTACAGTGTATTGAACTGAAGAGGATCTACTGTTCTTGTCAGGTTCCTAAGCAGAATTGAACTAGATATGGCCGTGTGTGTAGGAAGCACAGTTCTTTTGTTCTGAGCAAGCTCACTGTTCGGACACCATAGGAAACACAGTAGTGTAGAAGAGTGCTTTTTTCTCTAAAGCAGAGTGTGTTTCTTGTAAGGCGAGCTAGCGTTTGTTTCCCAGTCCTAAATGGAGTTGAATCACATGCAGTTTCTGGTCCTAAGAGCAAGAGTTGTTTTCTGGTAAGGAAAGTCACTATTGTGCTCCCCTTGCCATACATAGTGCAAATAGCTCTCACGTCTGTTCCCAGCAAGTACAGTGTATCGGACTGAAGAGGAGCTACTGTTCTTGACAGTTTCCTAAGCAGAGTTGAACTAGATATGGCCCGCATGTGTAGGAAGCACAGTTCTTTTGTTCTGAGCAAGCTCACTGTTTGGACCCCATAGGAAACACAGTAGAGTAGAAGAGTGCTCTTTTCTCTAAAGCAGAATGTGTTTCTTGTAAGGCGAGCTAGTGTTTGTTTCCCAGTCCTAAATGGAGTGGAATCACAGGCAGTTTCAGGTCCTACGAGCAGAAGTTGTTTTCTGGTAAGGAAAGTCACTATTGCGCTCCCATTGCCATACACAAGGCAAATAGTCCTCCCGGCTGTTCCCAGCAAGTACAGTGTATTGGACTGAAAAGGAGCTACTGTTCTTCTCAGTTCCCTAAGCAGAGTTGAACTAGATATGGCCCGTGTGTGTAGGAAGTAAAGTTCATTTTTTCTGAGCAAGCTCACTGTTCTGGCCCTATAGGAAACACAGAAGAGTAGAAGAGTGCTCTTTTCTCAAAAGCAGAGTGTGTTTCTTGTAAAGCGAGCTAGAGTTTGTTTCCCAGTCCTAAATGGAGTTGAATCACATGCAGTTTCTGGTCCTACGAGCAAGATTTGTTTTCTGGTAAGAAGAGTAACTATTGCGCTGCCATTGCCATACACAGGACAAATAGCACTGGCGTCTGTTCCCAGCAAGTACAGTGTATTGGACTGAAGAGGATCTACTGTTCTTGTCAGGTTCCTAAGCAGAATTGAACTAGATATGGCCGTGTGTGTAGGAAGCACAGTTCTTTTTTTTTTTTTTTTTTTATTTTTTTTTATTTTTTTTTGGTTTTTCGAGACAGGGTTTCTCTGTGTAGCTTTGCGCCTTTCCTGGAACTCACTTGGTAGTCCAGGCTGGCCTCGAACTCACAGAGATCAGCCTGGCTCTGCCTCCCGAGTGTTGGGATTAAAGGCGTGCGCCACCACCGCCCGGCGGTTCTTTTGTTCTGAGCAAGCTCACTGTTAGGACACCATAGGAAACACAGTAGTGTAGAAGAGTGCTCTTTTCTCTAAAGCAGAGTGTGTTTTTGTAAAGCGAGCTAGCGTTTGTTTCCTAGTCCTAAATGGAGTTGAATCACATGCCGTTTCTGGTCCTATGAACAAGAGTTGTTTTCAGGTAAGGAAAGTCACTATTGCGCTCCCATTGCCCTTTACAAGGCAAATAGCACTCGCGTCTTTTCCCAGCAAGTACAGTGTATTGGACTGAATAGGGGCTACTGTTCTTGTCAGTTTACTAAGCACAATTGAACTAGATATGGTCCGTGCGTGTAGGAAGCACAGTTCTTTTGTTCTGAGCAAGCTCACTGTTTGGACACCATAGGAAACACAGTAGAGTAGAAGAGTGCTCTTTTCTCAAAAGCAGAGTGTGTTTCTTGGAAGTCGAGCTAGCGTTTGTTTCCCAGTCATAAATGGAGTTGAGTCACATGCAGTTTTTGATTCTACGAGCAAGAGTTATTTCCTGGTAAGACAAGTCACTATTGTGCTCCAATTGCCATACACAGTGCAAATAGCACTCGCGTCTGTTCCCCGCAAGTACAGTGTATTGGATGGAAGAGGAGCTACTGTTCTTGTCAGTTTCCTAAGCAGAGTTGAACTAGATATGGCCCATGTGTAGGAAGCACAGTTCTTTTGTTCTGAGCAAGCTCACTATTCTGGCCCTATAGGAAACACAGTAGAGTAGAAGAGTGCTCTTTTCTCAAAAGCAGAGTGTGTTTCATGTAAGGCGAGCTAGCATTTGTTTCCCAGTCCTAAATGGAGTTGAATCACATGAAGTTTCTGGTCTTACGAGCAAGAGTTGTTTTCTGGTAAGGAAAGTCACTATTGCGCTCCCATTGCCATACACAGTGCAAATAGCACTGGCGTCTGTTCCCAGCAAGTACAGTGTATCGGACTGAAGAGGAGCTACTGTTCTTGTCAGTTGCCTAAGCAGAGTTGAACTAGATATGGCCCATGTGTAGGAAGCACAGTTCTTTTGTTCTGAGCAAGCTCAGTATTCTGGCCCTATAGGAAACACAGTAGAGTAGAAGAGTGCTCTTTTCTCTAAAGGAAAGCGTGTTTCTTGTAAGGTGAGCTAGCTTTTGTTTCCCAGTCCTAAATGGTGTTAAATCACATGCAGTTTCTGATCCTACGAGCAGGAGTTGTTTTCTGGTATGAAGAGTCACTATTGCGCTGCCATTGCCATACACAGGACAAACAGCACTGGTGTCTGTTCCCAGCAATTACAGTGTACTGGACTGAAGAGAATCTACTGTCCTTGTCAGGTTCCTAAGCAGAATTGAACTAGATATGGCCGTGTGTAGGAAGCACAGTTCTTTTGTTCTGAGCAAGCTCACTGTTCGGACCCCATAGGAAACACAGTAGAGAAGAAGCGTGCTCTTTTCTCAAAAGCAGAGTGTGTTTCTTGTAAGGCGAAATAGCGTTTGTTACCCAGTACTAAATGGAGTTGAATCCCATGCAGTTTGTGGTCCTACGAGCAAGAGTTGGTTTTTGGTAAGAAGAGTCACTATTGTGCTCCCATTGTCATACACAGGGCAAGTAGCACTGGCATCTGTTCCCAGCATGTACAGTGTATTGGACTGAAGAGAATCTACTGTTCTTCTCAGGTTCCTAAGCAGAAATGAACTAGATATGGCCGTGTATGTAGGAAGCACAGTTCTTTTGTTCTGAGCATGCTCACTGTTCGGACCCCATAGGAAACACAGTAGAGCAGAAGAGTGATCTTTTCTCTAAAGCAGAGTGTGTTTCTTGTAAGGCGAGCTAGCGTTTGTTTCCCAGACCTAAATGGAGTTGAATTACATCCAGTTTCTGGTCCTACAAGCAAGAGATGTTTTCTGGTAGGGAAAGTCACTATTGCGATCTCATTGACATACACAGTTCAAATAGCACTTGCTTCTGTTCCCAGCAAGTACAGTGTATTGGACTGAAGAGGAGCTACTGTTCTTGTCAGTTTCCTAAGCAGAGTTGAACTAGATATGGCCCGTGTGTGTAGGAAGCACAGTTCTTTTGTTCTGAGCAAGCTCACTGTTCGGACCCCATAGGAAACCCAGTAGAGTAGATGAGTGCTCTTTTCTCAAAAGCAGAGAGTGTTTCTTGTAGGCGAGCTAGCGTTTGTTTCCCAGTCCTAAATGGAGTTGAATCCCATGCAGTTTCTGGTCCTACGAGCAAGAGTTGTTTTCTGGTAAGAAGAATCACTATTGCGCTCACAATGTCATACACAGTGCAAATAGCTTTGGCGTCGGTTCCCAACAGGTACAGTGTATTGGACTGAAGAGGATCTACAGTTCTTGTCAGTTTCCTAAGCAGAATTGAACTAGATATGGCCATGTGTGTAGGAGGCACAGTTCTCTTGTTCTGATCAAGCTCACTGTTCTGGCCATATAGGAAACACAGTAGAGTAGAAGAGTGCTCTTTTCTCAAAAGCAGAGTGTGTTTCTTGTAGCGCGAGCTAGCGTTTGTTTCCCAGTCCTAAATGGAGTTGAATCCCATGCAGTTTCTGGTCCTACGAGCAAGAGTTGTTTTCTGGTAAGAAGAATCACTATTGCGCTCACAATGTCATACACAGTGCAAATAGCTTTGGCGTCGGTTCCCAACAGGTACAGTGTATTGGACTGAAGAGGATCTACAGTTCTTGTCAGTTTCCTAAGCAGAATTGAACTAGATATGGCCATGTGTGTAGGAGGCACAGTTCTCTTGTTCTGATCAAGCTCACTGTTCTGGCCATATAGGAAACACAGTAGAGTAGAAGAGTGCTCTTTTCTCAAAAGCAGAGTGTGTTTCTTGTAAGGCGAGCTAGCGTTTGTTTCACAGTCCTAAATGGAGTTGAATCACTTGCAGTTTCTGGTCCTATGAGCAAGAGTTGTTTTCTGGTAAGGAAAGTCACTATTGCGCTCCCATTGCCATACATAGTGCAAATAGCACTCGCGTCTGTTCCCAGCAAGTACAGTGTATTGGACTGAAGAGGAGCTACTGTTCTTGTCATTTTCCTAAGAGGAGTTGAACTAGATATGGCCCGTGTGTGTAGGAAACACAGTTCTTTTTTTCTGAGAAAGCACACTGTGCGGACACCATAGGAAACACAGTAGAGTAGATGAGTGCTCTTTTCTCAAAATTAGATTGTGTTCCTTGAAAGGCGAGCTAGTATTTACTTCCCAGTCAGAAATGGAGTTGAATCCCATGCAGTTTCTGGTCCTACGAGTAAGAGGTGTTTTCTGGTAAGAAGAGTCACTATTGCGCTCCCATTGCCATACACAGTGGAAATAGCACTTGCGTCTGTTCCCAGCAAGTACAGTGTATTGGACTGAAGAGAGCTACTGTTCTTGTCAGTTTCCTAAGCAGAGTTGAACCAGATATGGCCCGTGTGTGTAGTAAGCACAGTTCTTTTGTTCTGAGCAAGCTCACTGTTCGGACACCATAGGAAACACAGTAGAGTAGAAGAGTGCTCTTTTCTCTGAAGCAGAATGTGTTTCTTGTAAGGCGAGCTAGCGTTTGTTTCCCAGTCATAAATGGAGTGGAATCACATGCAGTTTCTGGTCCTACGAGAAGGAGTTGTTTTCTGGTAAGGAAAGTCACTATTGCGCTCCCATTGCCATACACAAGGCAAATAGTCCTCCCGTCTGTTCCCAGCAAGTACAGGGTATTGGACTGAAAAGGGGCTACTGTTCTTCTCAGTTTCCTAAGCAGAGTTGAACTAGATATGGCCCGTGTGTAGGAAGTACAGTTCATTTTTTCTGATCAAGCTCACTGTTCTGGCCCTATAGGAAACACAGAAGAGTAGAAGAGTGCTCTTTTCTCAAAAGCAGAGTGTGTTTCTTGTGAAGCGAGCTAGAGTTTGTTTCCCAGTCCTAAATGGAGTTGAATCACATGCAGTTTCTGGTCCTACGAGCAAGATTTGTTTTCTGGTAAGAAGAGTAACTATTGCGCTGCCATTGCCATACACAGGACAAATAGCACTGGCGTCTGTTCCCAGCAAGTACAGTGTATTGAACTGAAGAGGATCTACTGTTCTTGTCAGGTTCCTAAGCAGAATTGAACTAGATATGGCCGTGTGTGTAGGAAGCACAGTTTTTTTGTTCTGAGCAAGCTCACTTTTCGGAACACATAGGAAACACAGTAGAGTAGAAGAGTGCTCTTATCTCAAAAGCAGAGTGTGTTTTTGTAAGGCGAGCTAGCGTTTGTTTCCTAGTCCTAAATGGAGTTGAATCACATGCAGTTTCTGGTCCTATGAACAAGAGTTGTTTTCTGGTAAGGAAAGTCACTATTGCGCTCCCATTGCCATACACAGGACAAATAGCATTCCCGTCTGTTCCCAGCAAGTACAGTGTATTGGACTGAATAGGAGCTACTGTTCTTGTCAGTTTACTAAGCACAATTGAACTAGATATGGTCCGTGCGTGTAGGAAGCACAGTTCTTTTGTTCTGAGCAATCTCACTGTTTGGACCCCATAGGAAACACAGTAGAGTAGAAGAGTGCTCTTTTCTCAAAAGCAGAGTGTGTTTCTTGGAAGTCGAGCTAGCGTTTGTTTCCCAGTCATAAATGGAGTTGAGTCACATGCAGTTTTTGGTCCTACGAGCAAGAGTTATTTCCTGGTAAGACAAGTCACTATTGTGCTCCAATTGCCATACACAGTGCAAATAGCACTCGCGTCTGTTCCCCGCAAGTACAGTGTATTGGACGGAAGAGGAGCTACTGTTCTTGTCAGTTTCTTAAGCAGAGTTGAACTAGATATGGCCCATGTGTAGGAAGCACAGTTCTTTTGTTCTGAGCAAGCTTACTATTCTGGCCCTATAGGAAACACAGTAGAGTAGAAGAGTGCTCTTTTCTCAAAAGCAGAGTGTGTTTCATGTAAGGCGAGCTAGCATTTGTTTCCCAGTCCTAAATGGAGTTGAATCACATGAAGTTTCTGGTCTTACGAGCAAGAGTTGTTTTCTGGTAAGGAAAGTCACTATTGCGCTCCCATTGCCATACACAGGGCAAATAGCCCTTGCGTCTGTTCCCAGCAAGTATAGTTTATTGGACTGAAGAGGAGCTATTGTTCTTGTCAGTTTCCTAAGCAGAGTTGAACCAGATATGGCCCGTGTTTGTAGGAAGCACAGGTCTTTTGTTCTGAGCAAGCTCACAGTTCGGACCCCGTAGGAAACACAATAGAGTAGAAGAGTGCCCTTTTCTCAAAAGCAGAGTGTGTTCCTTGTAAGGCGAGCTAGCATTTGTTTCCCAGTCCTAAATGGAGTTGAATCACATCCAGTTTCTGGTCCTATGAGCAAGAGTTGTTTTCTGGTAAGGAAAGTCACTGTTGTACTCCCATTGCCATACATAGTGCAAATAGCACTTGCGTCTGTTCCCAGCAAGTACAGGGTATTGGACTGAAGAGGAGCTACTGTTCTTGTCAGTTTCCTAAGCAGAGTTGAGCTAGTTATGGCCCGTGTGTAGGAAGCACAGTTCTTTTGTTCTGAGCAAGCTCACTCTTCTGGCCCTATAGGAAACACAGTAGAGTGGAAGAGTGCTCTTTTCTCAAAAGCAGAGTGTGTTTCTTGTAAGGCGAGCTAGCGTTTGTTTCCCAGATCTAAATGGAGTTGAATCACATGCAGTTTCTAGTCCTACGAGCAAGAGTTGTTTTCTGGTAAGAAGAGTCACTATTGCGCTGCCATTGCCATACATAGGACAAATAGCACTGGCGTCTGTTCCCAGCAAGTACAGTGTATTGGACTGAAGAGGATCTACTGTTCTTGTCAGGTTCCTAAGCAGAATTGAAATAGATATGGCCGTGTGTGTAGGAAGCACAGTTCTTTTGTTCTGAGCAAGCTCACTGTTCGGACACCATAGGAAACACAGTAGTGTAGAAGAGTGCTTTTTTCTCTAAAGCAGAGTGTGTTTCTTGTAAGGCGAGCTAGCGTTTGTTTCCCAGTCCTAAATGGAGTTGAATCACATGCAGTTTCTGGTCCTAAGAGCAAGAGTTGTTTTCTGGTAAGGAAAGTCACTATTGTGCTCCCCTTGCCATACATTGTGCAAATAGCTCTCACGTCTGTTCCCAGCAAGTACAGTGTATCGGACTGAAGAGGAGCTACTGTTCTTGACAGTTTCCTAAGCAGAGTTGAACTAGATATGGCCCGCATGTGTAGGAAGCACAGTTCTTTTGTTCTGAGCAAGCTCACTGTTTGGACCCCATAGGAAACACAGTAGAGTAGAAGAGTGCTCTTTTCTCTAAAGCAGAATGTGTTTCTTGTAAGGCGAGCTAGTGTTTGTTTCCCAGTCCTAAATGGAGTGGAATCACAGGCAGTTTCTGGTCCTACGAGCAGGAGTTGTTTTCTGGTAAGGAAAGTCACTATTGCGCTCCCATTGCCATACACAAGGCAAATAGTCCTCCCGTCTGTTCCCAGCAAGTACAGTGTATTGGACTGAAAAGGAGCTACTGTTCTTCTCAGTTTCCTAAGCAGAGTTGAACTAGATATGGCCCGTGTGTGTAGGAAGTACAGTTCATTTTTTCTGAGCAAGCTCACTGTTCTGGCCCTATAGGAAACACAGAAGAGTAGAAGAGTGCTCTTTTCTCAAAAGCAGAGTGTGTTTCTTGTAAAGCGAGCTAGAGTTTGTTTCCCAGTCCTAAATGGAGTTGAATCACATGCAGTTTCTGGTCCTACGAGCAAGATTTGTTTTCTGGTAAGAAGAGTAACTATTGCGCTGCCATTGCCATACACAGGACAAATAGCACTGGCGTCTGTTCCCAGCAAGTACAGTGTATTGGACTGAAGAGGATCTACTGTTCTTGTCAGGTTCCTAAGCAGAATTGAACTAGATATGGCCGTGTGTGTAGGAAGCACAGTTCTTTTTTTTTTTTTTTTATTTTTTTTTGGTTTTTCGAGACAGGGTTTCTCTGTGTAGCTTTGCGCCTTTCCTGGAACTCACTTGGTAGTCCAGGCTGGCCTCGAACTCACAGAGATCCGCCTGGCTCTGCCTCCCGAGTGCTGGGATTAAAGGCGTGCGCCACCACCGCCCGGCGGTTCTTTTGTTCTGAGCAAGCTCACTGTTCGGACACCATAGGAAACACAGTAGTGTAGAAGAGTGCTCTTTTCTCTAAAGCAGAGTGTGTTTTTGTAAAGCGAGCTAGCGTTTGTTTCCTAGTCCTAAATGGAGTTGAATCACATGCCGTTTCTGGTCTAATGAACAAGAGTTGTTTTCAGGTAAGGAAAGTCACTATTGCGCTCCCATTGCCCTTTACAAGGCAAATAGCACTCGCGTCTTTTCCCAGCAAGTACAGTGTATTGGACTGAATAGGGGCTACTGTTCTTGTCAGTTTACTAAGCACAATTGAACTAGATATGGTCCGTGCGTGTAGGAAGCACAGTTCTTTTGTTCTGAGCAAGCTCACTGTTTGGACCCCATAGGAAACACAGTAGAGTAGAAGAGTGCTCTTTTCTCAAAAGCAGAGTGTGTTTCTTGGAAGTCGAGCTAGCGTTTGTTTCCCTGTCATAAATGGAGTTGAGTCACATGCAGTTTTTGATTCTACGAGCAAGAGTTATTTCCTGGTAAGACAAGTCACTATTGTGCTCCAATTGCCATACACAGTGCAAATAGCACTCGCGTCTGTTCCCCGCAAGTACAGTGTATTGGACGGAAGAGGAGCTACTGTTCTTGTCAGTTTCCTAAGCAGAGTTGAACTAGATATGGCCCATGTGTAGGAAGCACAGTTCTTTTGTTCTGAGCAAGCTCACTATTCTGGCCCTATAGGAAACACAGTAGAGTAGAAGAGTGCTCTTTTCTCAAAAGCAGAGTGTGTTTCATGTAAGGCGAGCTAGCATTTGTTTCCCAGTCCTAAATGGAGTTGAATCACATGAAGTTTCTGGTCTTACGAGCAAGAGTTGTTTTCTGGTAAGGAAAGTCACTATTGCGCTCCCATTGCCATACACAGTGCAAATAGCACTGGCGTCTGTTCCCAGCAAGTACAGTGTATCGGACTGAAGAGGAGCTACTGTTCTTGTCAGTTTCCTAAGCAGAGTTGAACTAGATATGGCCCATGTGTAGGAAGCACAGTTCTTTTGTTCTGAGCAAGCTCAGTATTCTGGCCCTATAGGAAACACAGTAGAGTAGAAGAGTGCTCTTTTCTCTAAAGGAAAGCGTGTTTCTTGTAAGGTGAGCTAGCTTTTGTTTCCCAGTCCTAAAAGGTGTTAAATCACATGCAGTTTCTGATCCTACGAGCAGGAGTTGTTTTCTGGTATGAAGAGTCACTATTGCGCTGCCATTGCCATACACAGGACAAACAGCACTGGTGTCTGTTCCCAGCAATTACAGTGTACTGGACTGAAGAGAATCTACTGTCCTTGTCAGGTTCCTAAGCAGAATTGAACTAGATATGGCCGTGTGTAGGAAGCACAGTTCTTTTGTTCTGAGCAAGCTCACTGTTCGGACACCATAGGAAACACAGTAGTGTAGAAGAGTGCTCTTTTCTCTAAAGCAGAGTGTGTTTCTTGTAAGGCGAGCTAGCGTTTGTTTCCCAGTCCTAAATGGAGTTGAATCACATGCAGTTTCTGGTCCTAAGAGCAAGAGTTGTTTTCTGGTAAGGAAAGTCACTATTGTGCTCCCCTTGCCATACATAGTGCAAATAGCTCTCACGTCTGTTCCCAGCAAGTACAGTGTATCGGACTGAAAAGGAGCTACTGTTCTTGTCAGTTTCCTAAGCAGAGTTGAACTAGTTATGGCCCGTGGGTAGGAAGCACAGTTCTTTTGTTCTGAGCAAGCTCACTCTTCTGGCCCTATAGGAAACACAGTAGAGTGGAAGAGTGCTCTTTTCTCAAAAGCAGAGTGTGTTTCTTGTAAGGCGAGCTAGCGTTTGTTTCCCAGTCCTAAATGGAGTTGCATCACATGCAGTTTCTAGTCCTACGAGCAAGAGTTGTTTTCTGGTAAGAAGAGTCACTATTGCGCTGCCATTGCCATACAGAGGACAAATAGCACTGGCGTCTGTTCCCAGCAAGTACAGTGTATTGGACTGAAGAGGATCTACTGTTCTTGACAGGTTCCTAAGCAAAATTGAACTAGATATGGCCGTGTGTGTAGGAAGCACAGTTCTTTTGTTCTGAGCAAGCTCACTGTTCGGACAACATAGGAAACACAGTAGTGTAGAAGAGTGCTCTTTTCTCTAAAGCAGAGTGTGTTTCTTGTAAGGCAAGCTAGCGTTTGTTTCCCAGTCCTAAATGGAGTTGAATCACATGCAGTTTCTGGTCCTAAGAGCAAGAGTTGTTTTCTGGTAAGGAAAGTCACTATTGTGCTCCCCTTGCCATACATAATGCAAATAGCTCTCACATGTGTTCCCAGCAAGAACTGTGTATCGGACTGAAGAGGAGCTACTGTTCTTGTCAGTTTCCTAAGCAGACTTGAACTAGATATGGCCGGCGTGTGTAGGAAGCACAGTTTTTTTCTTCTGAGCAAGCTCACTGTTCTGAACACATAGGAAACACAGTAGAGTAGAAGAGTGCTCTTTTCTCAAAAGCAGAGTGTGTTTTTGTAAGGCGTGCTAGCGTTTGTTTCCTAGTCCTAAATGGAGTTGAATCACATGCAGTTTCTGGTCCTATGAACAAGAGTTGTTTTCTGGTAAGGAAAGTCACTATTGCGCTCCCATTGCACTTTACAAGGCAAATAGCACTCGCGTCTTTTCCCAGCAAGCACAGTGTATTGGACCGAATAGGAGCTACTGTTCTTGTCAGTTTACTAAGCAGAATTTAACTAGATATGGTCCGTGCGTGTAGGAAGCACAGTTCTTTTGTTCTGAGCAAGCTCACTATTTGGACCCCATAGGAAACACAGTAGAGTAGAAGAGTGCTCTTTTCTCAAAAGCAGAGTGTGTTTCATGTAAGGCGAGCTAGCATTTCTTTCCCAGTCCTAAATGGAGTTGAGTCACATGCAGTTTTTTGTCCTACGAGCAAGAGTTGTTTTCTGGTAGACAAGTCACTATTGTGCTCCAATTGCCATACACAGTGCAAATAGCACTCGCGTCTGTTCTCAGCAAGTACAGTGTATCGGACTGAAGAGGAGCTACTGTTCTTGTCAGTATCCTAAGCAGAGTTGAACTAGTTATGGCCCGTCTGTAGGAAGCACAGTTCTTTTGTTCTAGCCAGCTCACTGTTCTGGCCCTATAGGAAACACAGTAGAGTAGAAGAGTGCTCTTTTCTCAAAAGCAGAGTGTGTTTCTTGTAAAGCAAGCTAGAGTTTGTTTCCCAGTCCTAAATGGAGTGGAATCACATGCAGTTTCTGCTCCTACGTGCAAGAGTTGTTTTCTGATAAGAAGAGTCACTATTGTGCTGCCATTGCCATACACAGGACAAATAGCACTGGCGTCTGTTCCCAACAAGTACAGTGTATTGGACTGATGAGGATCTACTCTTTTTGTCAGGTTCCTAAGCAGAATTGAACTAGATATGGCCTTGTGTGTAGGAAGCACAGTTCTTTTGTTCTGAGCAAGCTCACTGTTCGGACCCCATAGGAAACACAGTAGAGTAGAAGAGTGCTCTTTTCTCAAAAGCAGAGTGTGTTTCTTGTAAGGCGAGCTAGCCTTTGTTTCCCAGTCCTAAATGGAGTTGAATCACATGCAGTTTCTGGTCCTACGAGCAAGAGTTGTTTTCTGGTAAAGAAAGTCACTACTGCGCTCCCATTGCCATACACAGTGCAAATAGCACTTGCGTCTGTTCCCAGCAAGTACAGTGTATCGGACTTAAGAGGAGCTACTGTTCTTGTCAGTTTCCCAAGCAGAGTTGAACTAGTTATGTCTCATGTGCAGGAAGCACAGTTCTTTTGTTCTGAGCAAGCTCACTGTTCTGGCCCTGTAGGAAACACAATAGAAGAGAAGAGTGCTCTTTTCCCTATAGTAGAGTGTGTTTCTTGTAAGGCAAGCTAGCGTTTGTTTCCCAGTCCTAAATGGAGTTGAATCACATGCAGTTTCTAGTCCTACGAGCAAGAGTTGTTTTATGGTAAGAAGAGTCACTATTGCGCTGCCATTGCCATACACAGGACAAATAGCACTGGCGTCTGTTCCCAGCAAGTACAGTGTATTGTACAGAAGAGGATCTACTGTTCTTGTCAGGTTCCTAAGCAGAATTGAACTAGATATGGCCGTGTGTGTAGGAAGCACAGTTCTAATGTTCTGAGCAAGTTCACTCTTCTGGCTCTATAGGAAACACAGTAGAGTAGAAGAGTGCTCTTTTCTCAAAAGCAGAGTGTGTTTCTTGGAAGTCGAGCTAGCGTTTCTTTCCTAGTCCTAAATGGAGTTGAGTCACATGCAGTTTTTTGTCCTACGAGTAAGAGTTGTTTTCTGGTAAGACAAGTCACTATTTTGCTCCAATTGCCATACACAGTGCAAATAGCTCTCGCGTCTGTTCCCTGCAAGTACAGTGTATTGGAAGGAAGAGGAGCTATTGTTCTTGTCAGTTTCCTAAGCAGAGTTGAACTAGATATGGCCCATTTGTGTAGGAAGCACAGTTCTTTTGTTCTGAGCAAGCTCACTGTTCGGACCCCATAGGAAACACAGTAGAGTAGAAGAGTGCTCTTTTCTCAAAAGCAGAGTGTGTTTCATGTAAGGCGAGCTAGCATTTGTTTCCCAGTCCTAAATGGAGTTGAATCTCATGCAGTTTCTGGTCTTACGAGCAAGAGTTGTTTTCTGGTAAGGAAAGTCACTATTGTGCTCCCATTGACATACAAAGTGCAAATAGCACTCGCGTCTGTTCCCAGCAAGTACAGTGTATTGGACTGAAGAGGAGTTACTGTTCTTGTCAGTTTCCTAAGCAGAGTTGAACTAGATATGGCCCGTGTTAGGAAGCAAAGTTCTTTTGTTCTGAGCAGGCTCAATATTCGGGCCCTATAGGAAACACAATAGAGTAGAAGAGTGCTCTTTTATCTAAAGCAGAGTGTGTTTCTTGTAAGTCGAGCTAGCGTTTGTTTCCCAGTCCTAAAAGGAGTTGAATCACATGCAGATTCTGGTCCTACGAGCAAGAGTTGTTTTCTGGTAAGGAAAGTCACTATTGTGCTCCCATTGCCATACACAGTGCAAATAGCACTCGCGTCTGTTCCCAGCAAGTACAGTGTATCGGACTGAAGAGGAGCTACTGTTCTTGTAAGTTTCCTAAGCAGAGTTGAACTAGTTATGGTCCGTGTGTAGGAAGCACAGTTCTTTTGTTCTGAGCAAGCTCACTGTTCTGGCCCTATAGAAACACAATAGAGTAGAAGAGTGCTCTTTTCCCTAAACAGAGTGTGTTTCTTGTAAGTCGAGCTAGCTTTGTTTCCCAGTCCTAAATGGAGTTGAATCACATGCAGTTTCTAATCCTATGAGCAAGGGTTGTTTTATGGTAAGAAGAGTCACTATTGCGCTGCCATTGCCATACACAGGACAAATAGCACTGGCTTCTGTTCCCAGCAAGTACAGTGTATTGTACAGAAGAGGATCTACTGTTCTTGTCAGGTTCCTAAGCAGAACTGAACTAGATATGGCCGTGTGTGTAGGAAGCACAGTTCTAATGTTCTGAGCAAGTTCACTCTATGGCTCTATAGGAAACACAGTAGAGTAGAAGAGTGCTCTTTTCTCAAAAGCAGAGTGTGTTTCTTGGAAGTCGAGCTAGCGTTTGTTTCCTAGTCCTAAATGGAGTTGATTCACATGCAGTTTTTTGTCCTACGAGCAAGAGTTGTTTTCTGGTAAGACAAGTCACTATTGTGCTCCAATTGCCATACACAGTGCAAATAGCACTCGCGTCTGTTCTCAGCAAGTACAGTGTATCGGACTGAAGAGGAGCTACTGTTCTTGTCAGTTTCCTAAGCAGAGTTGAACTAGATATGGCCCGTGTGTAGGAAGCACAGTTCTTTTGTTCTGAGAAAGCTCACGGTTCTGGCCCTATAGGAAACACAGTAGAGTAGAAGAGTGCTCTTTTCTCTAAAGCAGAGTGTGTTTCTAGTAAGTTGAGCTAGCTTTTGTTTCCCAGTCCTAAATGGAGTGGAATCACATGCAGTTTCTGGTCCTACTAGCAAGAGTTGTTTTCTGGTAAGAAGAGTCACTATTGAGCTGCCATTGCCATACACAGGACAAATAGCACTGGCGTCTGTTCCCAGCAAGTACAGTGTATTGGACTGAAGAGGATCTACTGTTCTTGTCAGGTTCCTAAGCAGAATTGAACTAGATATGGCCGTGTGTGTAGGAAGCACAGTTCTTTTGTTCTGAGCAAGCTCAATGTTCGGACCCCATAGGAAACACAGTAGAGTAGAAGAGTGCTCTTTTCTCAAAAGCAGAGTGTGTTTCTTGGAAGTCGAGCTAGCGATTGTTTCCTAGTCCTAAATGGAGTTGAGTCACATGCAGTTTTTTGTCCTACGAGCAAGAGTTGTTTTCTGGTAAGACAAGTCACTATTGTGCTCCAATTGCCATACACAGTGCAAATAGCACTCGCGTCTGTTCCCTGCAAGTACAGTGTATTGGAAGGAAGAGGAGCTATTGTTCTTGTCAGATTACTAAGCAGAGTTGAACTAGATATGGCCCGTGTGTGTAGGAAGCACAGTTCTTTTGTTATGAGCAAGCTCACTGTTGGGACCCCATAGGAAACACAGTAGAGTAGAAGAGTGCTCTTTTCTCAAAAGCAGAGTGTGTTTCATGTAAGGCGAGCTAGCATTTGTTTCCCAGTCCTAAATGGAGTTGAATCTCATGCAGTTTCTGGTCTTACGAGCAAGAGTTGTTTTCTGGTAAGGAAAGTCACTATTGCGCTCCCATTGACATACACAGTGCAAATAGCACTCGCGTCTGTTCCCAGCAAGTACAGTGTATCGGACTGAAGAGGAGCTACTGTTCTTGTCAGTTTCCTAAGCAGAGTTGAACTAGATATGGCTCTTGTGTAGGAAGCACAGTTCTTTTGTTCTGAGCAAGCTCACTGTTCTGGCCCTAAAGGAAACACAGTAGAGTAGAAGAGTGCTCTTTTCTCTAAAGCAGAGTGTGTTTCTTGTAAGGTGAGCTAGCTTTTGTTTCCCAGTCCTAAATGGAGTTGAATCACATGCAGTTTCTGGTCTTACGAGCAAGAGTTGTTTTCTGGTAAGGAAAGTCACTATTGCGCTCCCATTGACATACACAGTGCAAATAGCACTCGCGTCTGTTCCCTGCAAGTACAGTGTATCGGACTGAAGAGGAGCTACTGTTCTTGTCAGTTTCCTAAGCAGAGTTGAACTAATTATGGCCCGTGTGCAGGAAGCACAGTTCTTTTGTTCTGAGCAAGCTCACTGTTCTGGCCCTATAGGAAACACAATAGAGTAGAAGAGTGCTCTTTTCCCTATAGTAGAGTGTGTTTCTTGTAAGGCAAGCTAGCGTTTGTTTCCCAGTCCTAAATGGAATTGAATCACATGCAGTTTCTAGTCCTACGAGCAAGAGTTGTTTTATGGTAAGAAGAGTCACTATTGCGCTGCCATTGCCATACACAGGACAAATAGCACTGGCGTCTGTTCCCAGCAAGTACAGTGTATTGTACAGAAGAGGATCTACTGTTCTTGTCAGGTTCCTAAGCAGAATTGAACTTGATATGGCCGTGTGTGTAGGAAGCACAGTTCTAATGTTCTGAGCAAGTTCACTCTTCTGGCTCTATAGGAAACACAGTAGAGTAGAAGAGTGCTCTTTTCTCAAAAGCAGACTGTGTTTCTTGGAAGTTGAGCTAGCGTTTGTTTCCTAGTCCTAAATGGAGTTGAGTCACATGCAGTTTTTTTCCTACGAGCAATAGTTGTTTTCTGGTAAGACAAGTCACTATTGTGCTCCAATGCCATACACAGTGCAAATAGCACTCGCGTCTGTTCCCCGCAAGTACAGTGTTTCGGACTGAAGAGGAGCTACTGTTCTTGTTTGTTTCCTAAGCAGAGGTGAACTAGATATGGCCCGTGTGTGTAGAAAGCACAGTTCTTTTGTTCTGAGCAAGCTCACTGTTCGGACCCCATAGGAAACAGAGTAGAGTAGAAGACTGCTCTTTTCTCAAAAGCAGAGTGTGTTTCTAGTAAGGCGAGCTAGCATTTCTTTCCCAGTCCTAAATGGAGTTGAATCACATGCAGTTTCTGGTCCTACGAGCAAGAGTTGTTTTCTGGTAAGGAAAGTCACTATTGCACTCCCATTGCCATACACAGTGCAAATAGCACTCGCGTCTGTTCCCAGCAAGTACAGTGTATCGGACTGAAGAGGAGCTACTGTTCTTCTCAGTTTCCTAAGCAGAGTTGAACTAGTTATGGTCTGTGTGTAGGAAGCACAGTTCTTTTGTTCTGAGCAAGCTCACTGTTCTGGCCCTATAGAAACACAATAGAGTAGAAGAGTGCTCTTTTCCCTAAAGCAAAGTGTGTTTCTTGTAAGTCGAGCTAGCGTTTGTTTCCCAGTCCTAAATGGAGTTGAATCACATGCAGTTTCTAATCCTACAAGCAAGGGTTGTTTCATGGTAAGAAGAGTCACTATTGCGCTGCCATTGCCATACACAGGACAAATAGCACTGGCGTCTGTTCCCAGCAAGTACAGTGTATTGTACAGAAGAGGATCTACTGTTCTTGTCAGGTTCCTAAGCAGAACTGAACTAGATATGGCCGTGTGTGTAGGAAGCACAGTTCTAATGTTCTGAGCAAGTTCACTCTTCTGGCTCTATAGGAAACACAGTAGAGTAGAAGAGTGCTCTTTTCTCAAAAGCAGAGTGTGTTTCTTGGAAGTCGAGCTAGCGTTTGTTTCCTAGTCCTAAATGGAGTTGAGTCACATGCAGTTTTTTGTCCTACGAGCTAGAGTTGTTTTCTGGTAAGACAAGTCACTATTGTGCTCCAATTGCCATACACAGTGCAAATAGCTCTCGCGTCTGTTCCCTTCAAGTATAGTGTATTGGAAGGAAGAGGAGCTATTGTTCTTGTCAGTTTACTAAGCAGAGTTGAACTAGATATGGCCCGTGTGTGTAGGAAGCACAGTTCTTTTGTTCTGAGCAAGCTCACTGCTCGGACACCATAGGAAACACAGTAGAGTAGAAGAGTGCTCTTTTCTCAAAAGCAGAGTATGTTTCATGTAAGGCGAGCTAGCATTTGTTTCCCAGTCCTAAATGGAGTTGAATCTCATGCAGTTTCTGGTCTTACAAGCAAGAGTTGTTTTCTGGTAAGGAAAGTCACTATTGCGCTCCCATTGACATACACAGTGCAAAAAGCATCCGCGTCTGTTCCCAGCAAGTACAGTGTATTGGACTGAAGAGGAGCTACTGTTCTTGTCAGTTTCCTAAGCAGAGTTGAACTAGATATGGCCCGTGTGTAGGAAGCACAGTTCTTTTGTTCTGAGCAAGCTCACTGTTATGGCCCTATAGGAAACACAGTAGAGTAGAAGAGTGCTCTTTTCTCTAAAGCAGAGTGTGTTTCTAGTAAGTTGAGCTAGCTTTTGTTTCCCAGTCCTAAATGGAGTTGAATCACATGCAGTTTCTGGTCCTACTAGCAAGAGTTGTTTTCTGGTAAGAAGAGTCACTATTGAGCTGCCATTGCCATACACAGGACAAATAGCACTGGCGTCTGTTCCCAGCAAGTACAGTGTATTGGACTGAAGAGGATCTACTGTTCTTGTCAGGTTCCTAAGCAGAATTGAACTAGATATGGCCGTGTGTGTAGGAAGCACAGTTCTTTTGTTCTGAGCAAGCTCAATGTTCGGACCCCATAGGAAACACAGTAGAGTAGAAGAGTGCTCTTTTCTCAAAAGCAGAGTGTGTTTCTTGGAAGTCGAGCTAGCAATTGTTTCCTAGTCCTAAATGGAGTTGAGTCACATGCAGTTTTTTGTCCTACGAGCAAGAGTTGTTTTCTGGTAAGACAAGTCACTATTGTGCTCCAATTGCCATACACAGTGCAAATAGCACTCGCGTCTGTTCCCTGCAAGTACAGTGTATTGGAAGGAAGAGGAGCTATTGTTCTTGTCAGATTACTTAGCAGAGTTGAACTAGATATGGCCCGTGTGTGTAGGAAGCACAGTTCTTTTGTTATGAGCAAGCTCACTGTTCGGACCCCGTAGATAACACAGTAGAGTAGAAGAGTGCTCTTTTCTCAAAAGCAGAGTGTGTTTCATGTAAGGCGAGCTAGCATTTGTTTCCCAGTCCTAAATGGAGTTGAATCTCATGCAGTTTCTGGTCTTACGAGCAAGAGTTGTTTTTTGGTAAGGAAAGTCACTATTGCGCTCCCATTGACATACACAGTGCAAATAGCACTTGCGTCTGTTCCCAGCAAGTACACTGTATCGGACTGAAGAGGAGCTACTGTTCTTGTCAGTTTCCTAAGGAGAGTTGAACTAGATATGGCCCTTGTGTAGGAAGCACAGTTCTTTTGTTCTGAGCAAGCTCACTGTTCTGGCCCTAAAGGAAACACAGTAGAGTAGAAGAGTGCTCTTTTCTCTAAAGCAGAGTGTGTTTCTTGTAAGGTGAGCTAGCTTTTGTTTCCCAGTCCTAAATGGAGTTGAATCACATGCAGTTTCTAGACCTACGAGCAAGAGTTGTTTTATGGTAAGAAGAGTCACTATTGCGCTGCCATTGCCATACACAGGACAAATAGCACTGGCTTCTGTTCCCAGCAAGTACAGTGTATTGTACAGAAGAGGATCTACTGTTCTTGTCAGGTTCCTAAGCAGAATTGAACTAGATATGGCCGTGTGTGTAGGAAGCACAGTTCTAATGTTCTAAGCAAGTTCACTCTTCTGGCTCTATAGGAAACACAGTAGAGTAGAAGAGTGCTCTTTTCTCAAAAGCAGACTGTGTTTCTTGGAAGTTGAGCTAGCGTTTCTTTCCTAGTCCTAAATGGAGTTGAGTCACATGCAGTTTTTTGTCCTACGAGCAATAGTTGTTTTCTGGTAAGACAAGTCACTATTGTGCTCCAATTCCCATACACAGTGCAAATAGCTCTCACGTCTGTTCCCTGCAAGTACAGTGTATTGGAAGGAAGAGGGGCTATTGTTCTTGTCAGTTTCCTAAGCAGAGTTGAACTAGATATGGCCCATATGTGTAGGAAGTACAGTTCTTTTGTTCTGAGCAAGCTCACTGTTTGGACCCCATAGGAAACACAGTAGAGTAGAAGAGTGCTCTTTTCTCAAAAGCAGAGTGTGTTTCATGTAAGGCGAGCTAGCATTTGTTTCCCAGTCCTAAATGGAGTTGAATCTCATGCAGTTTTTGGTCTTACGAGCAAGAGTTATTTTCTGGTATGGAAAGTCACTATTGTGTTCCCATTGACATACACAGTGCAAATTGCACGCGCGTATGTTCCCAGCAAGTACAGTGTATCGGACTGAAGAGGAGCTACTGTTCTTGTCAGTTTCCTAAGCAGAGTTGAACTAGATATGGCCCGTGTGTAGGAAGCACAGTTCTTTTGTTCTGAGCAAGCTCACTGTTCTGGCCCTATAGGAAACACAGTAGAGTAGAAGAGTGCTCTTTTATCTAAAGCAGAGTGTGTTTCTTGGAAGGTGAGCTAGCTTTTGTTTCCCAGTCCTAAATGGAGTTGAATCACATGGAGTTTCTGGTCCTACAAGGAAGAGTTGTTTTCTGTTAAGAAGAGTCACTATTGCGCTGCCATTACTATAAACAGGACAAAAAGCACTGGTGTCTGTTCCCAGCAAGTACAGTGTATTGGACTGAAGAGGATCTACTGTTCTTGTCAGGTTCCTAAGCAGAATTGAACTAGATATGGCCGTGTGTGTAGGAAGCACAGTTCTTTTGTTCTGAGCAAGCTCACTGTTCGGACCCCATAGGAAACACAGTAGAGTAGAAGAGTGCTCTTTTCTCAAAAGCAGAGTGTGTTTCTTGTAAGTCGATCTAGTGTTTGTTTCCCAGTCCTCAATGGAGTTGAGTCACATGCAGTTTTTTGTCCTACGAGCAAGAGTTGTTTTCTGGTAAGACGAGTCACTATTGTGCTCCAATGCCATACACAGTGCAAATAGCACTCGCGTCTGTTCCCCACAAGTACAGTGTATCGGACTGAAGAGGAGCTACTGTTCTTGTTTGTTTCCTAAGCAGAGGTGAACTAGATATGACCCGTGTGTGTAGAAAGCACAGTTCTTTTGTTCTGAGCAAGCTCACTGTTCGGACCCCACAGGAAACACAGTAGAGTAGAAGAGTGCTCTTTTCTTAAAAGCAGAGTGTGTTTCTAGTAAGGCGAGCTAGCATTTATTTCCCAGTCCTAAATGGAGTTGAATCACATGCAGTTTCTGGTCCTACGAGCAAGAGTTGTTTTCTGGTAAGGAAAGTCACCATTGTGCTCTCTTTGCCATACACAGTGCAAATAGCCCTCCCGTCTGTTCCCAGCAAATACAGTGTATTGGACTGAAGAGGAGCTACTGTTCTTCTCAGTTTCCTAAGCAGAGTTGAACTAGATATGTCCCGTGTGTGTAGGAAGTACGTTCTTTTTTTCTGAGCAAGCTCACTGTTCTGGCCCTATAGGACACACTGTAGAACAGAAGAGTGCTCTTTACTCAATAGCAGAGTGTGTTTCTTGTAAAGCGAGCTAGAGTTTGTTTCCCAGTCCTAAATGGAGTTGAATCACATGCAGTTTCTGGTCTGTGAGCAAGAGTTGTTTTCTGGTAAGAAGAGTCACTATTGCGCTGCCTTTGCCATACACAGGACAAATAGCACTAACGTCTGTTCCCAGCAAGTACAGTGTATTGGACTGAAGAGGATCTACTGTTCTTGTCAGGATGCTAAGCAGAATTGAACTACATATGGCCGTGTGTGTAGGAAGCACAGTTTTTTTGTTCTGAGCAAGCTCACTGTTCGGAACACTTAGGAAACACAGTAGAGTAGAAGAGTGCTCTTTTCTCAAAAGCAGAGTGTGTTTCTTGGAAGTTGAGCTAGCGTTTGTTTCCCAGTCCTAAATGGAGTTGAGTCACATGCAGTTTTTTTCCTATGAGCAAGAGTTGTTTTTTGGTAAGACATGTCACTATTGTGCTCCAATTGTCATACACAGTGCAAATAGCACTCGCGTCTGTTCCCCGCAAGTACAGTGTATTGGACGGAAGAGGAGCTACTGTTCTTGTCAGTTTCCTAAGCGGAGTTGAACTAGATATGGCCCGTGTGTGTAGGAAGCACAGTTCTTTTGTTCTGAGCAAGCTCACTGTTCGGACCCCATAGGAAACACAGTAGAGTAGAAGAGTGCTCTTTTCTCAAAAACAGAGTGTGTTTCATGTAAGGTGAGCTAGCATTTGTTTCCCAGTCCTAAATGGAGTTGAATCACATGCAGTTTCTGGTCTTACGAGCAAGAGTTGTTTTCTGGAAAGGAAAGTCACTATTGCACTCCCTTTGCCATACACAGTGCAAATAGCACTCGCGTCTGTTCCCAGCAAGTACAGTGTATCAGACTGAAGAGGAGCTACTGTTCTTGTCAGTTTCCTAAGCAGAGTTGAACTAGATATGGCCCGTGTGTAGGAAGCACAGTCCTTTTGTTCTGAGCAAGCTCACTGTTCGGACACTATAGGAAACACAGTAGAGTAGAAGAGTGCTCTTTTCTCTAAAGCAGAGTGTGTTTCTTGTAAGGTGAGCTAGCTTTTGTTTTCCAGTCCTAAATGGAGTTGAATCACATGCAGTTTCTAGTCCTACGGGCACGAGTTGTTTTATGGTAAGAAGAGTCACTATTGCGCTGCCATTGCCATACACAGGACAAATAGCACTGGCGTCTGTTCCCAGCAAGTACAGTGTATTGTAATGAAGAGGATCTACTGTTCTTCTCAGGTTCCTAAGCAGAATTGAACTAGATATGGCCGTGTGTGTAGGAAGCACAGTTCTTATGTTCTGAGCAAGTTCACTCTTCTGGCCCTATATGATACACAGTAGAGTAGAAGAGTGCTTATTTCTCAAAAGCAGAGTGTGTTTTTGTAAGGCGAGCTAGCGTTTGTTTCCCAGTCCTAAAAAGAGTTGAATCATATGCAGTTTCTGGCCCTATGAACAAGAATTGTTTTCTGGTAAGGAAAGTCACTATTGTGCTCCCATTGCCCTACACAAGGCAAATAGCATTCGCGTCTTTTCCCAGCAAGTACAGTGTATTGGATTGAATAGGAGCTACTGTTCTTGTCAGTTTACTAAGCAGAGTTGAACTAGATATGGTCCGTGTTTGTAGGAAGCACAGTTCTATTGTTCTGAGCAAGCTCAATGTTTGGACCCCATAGGAAACACAGTAGAATAGAAGAGTGCTCTTTTCTCTAAAGCAGAGTGTGTTTCTTGTAAGGCGAGCTACCGTTTGTTTCCCAGTCCTAAATGGAGTGGAATCACATGCAGTTTCTGGTCCTACGAGCAAGAGTTGTTTTCTGGTAAGGAAAGTCACCATTGTGCTCCCTTTGCCATACACAGTGCAAATAGCCCTCCCGTCTGTTCCCAGCAATTACAGTGTATTGGACTGAAGAGGAGCTACTGTTCTTCTCAGTTTCCTAAGCAGAGTTGAACTAGATATGGCCCGTGTGTGTAGGAAGCACAGTTCTTTTTTTCTGAGCAAGCTCACTGTTCTGGCCCTATAGGAAACACAGTAGAGTAGAAGAGTGCTCTTTTCTCAAAAGCAAAGTGTGTTTCTTGTAAAGCGAGCTAGAGTTTGTTTCCCAGTCCTAAATGGAGTTTAATCACATGCAGTTTCTGGTCCTACGAGCAAGAGTTGTTTTCTGGTAAGAAGAGTCACTATTGCGCTGCCATTGCCATACACAGGACAAATAGCACTGGCGTCTGTTCCCAGCAAGTACAGTGTATTGGATTCAAGAGGATATACTGTTCTTGTCAGGTTCCTAAGCAGACTTGAACTAGATATGGCCGTGTGAGTAGGAAGCACAGTTTTTTTTTTCTGAGCAAGCCTACTGTTCGGAACACATAGGAAACAGAGTAGAGTAGAAGAGTGCTCTTTTCTCAAAAGCAGAGTGTGTTTCTTGGAAGTCGAGCTAGCGTTTGTTTCCCAGTCTTAAATGGAGTTGAGTCACATGCAGTTTTTTGTCCTACGAGCAAGAGTTGTTTTCTGGTAAGACAAGTCACTATTGTGCTCCAATTGCCATACACAGTGCAAATAGCACTCGCGTCTGTTCGCCGCAAGTACAGTGTATTGTACTGAAGAGGATCTACTGTTCTTGTCAGTTTCCTAAGCAGAGTTGAACAAGTTATGGCCCATGTGTGTAGGAAGCACAGTTGTTTTGTTCTGAGCAAGCTCACTTTTCGGAACACATAGGAAACACAGTAGAGTAGAAGAGTGCTCTTTTCTCAAAAGCAGAGTGTGTTTCATGTGAGGTGAGCTAGCTTTTGTTTCCCAGTCCTAAATGGAGTTGAAACACATGCAGTTTCTGGTCCTACGAGCAAGAGTTGGTTTCTGGTAAGAAGAGTCACTATTGCGCTGCCATTGCCATACACAGGACAAATAGCACTGGCGTCTGTCCAAGTACAGTGTATTGGACTGAAGAGGATCTACTGTTCTTGTCAGGTACTTGAGCAGAATTGAACTAGATATGGCCGTGTGTGTAGGAAGCACAGTTCTTTGTTCTGAGCAAGCTCACTGTTCTTACTCCATAGGAAACACAGTAGAGTAGAAGAGTGCTCTTTTCTCAAAAGCAGAGTGTGTTTCTTGTAAGGCGAGCTAGCGTTTGTTTCCCAGTCCTAAATGGAGTTGAGTCACATGCAGTTTTTTGTCCTATGAGCAAGAGTTGTTTTCTGGTAAGGAAAGTCACTATTGCGCTCCCCTTGCCATACATAGTGCAAATAGCTCTCGCGTCTGTTCCCAGCAAGTACAGTGTATCGGACTGAAGAGGAGCTACTGTTCTTGTCAGTTTCCTAAGTAGAGTTGAACTAGATATGGTCCGTGCGTGTAGGAAGCACAGTTCTTTTGTTCTGAGCAAGCTCACTGTTTGGACCCCATAGGAAACACAGTAGAGTAGAAGAATGCTCTTTTCTCTAAAGCAGAGTGTGTTTCTTGTAAAGCGAGCTAGAGTTTGTTTCCCAGTCCTAAATGTAGTGGAATCACATGCAGTTTCTGGTCCTACGAGCAAGAGTTGTTTTCTGGTGAGAAGAGTCACTATTGCGCTGCCATTGCCATACACAGGACAAATAGCACTGGCGTCTGTTCCCCGCAAGTACAGTGTATTGGACTGAAGAGGTTCTACTGTTCTTGTCAGGTTCCTAAGCAGACTTGAACTAGATATGGCCGTGTGTGTAGGAAGCACAGTTTTTTTGTTCTGAGCAATCTCACTTTTCAGAACACATAGGAAACACAGTAGAGTAGAAGAGTGCTGTTTTTTCAAAAGCAGAGTGTGTTTCTTGAGAGTCGAGCTAGCGATTGTTTCCCAGTCCTAAATGGGGTTGAGTCACATGCAGTTTTTTGTCCTAGGAGCAAGAGTTGTTTTCTGGTAAGACAAGTCACTATTGTGCTCCAATGCCATACACAGTGCAAATAGCACTCGCGTCTGTTCCCCGCAAGTACAGTGTATTGGAGTGAAGAGGAGCTACTGTTCTAGTTTGTTTCCTAAGCAGAGTTGAACTAGATATGGCCCGTGTGTGAAGAAAGCACAGTTCTTTGTTCTGAGCAAGCTCACTGTTTGGACCCCATAGGAAACACAGTAGAGTAGAAGAGTGCTCTTTTCTCTAAAGCAGAGTGTGTTTCTTGTAAGGCGAGCTATCGTTTGTTTACCAGTCCTAAATGGAGTTGAATCACATGCAGTTTCTGGTCCTAAGAGCAAGAGTTGTTTTCTGGTAAGGAAAGTCACAATTGCGCTCCCATTGCAATACACAGTGCAAATAGCACTCGCGTCTGTTCCCAGCAAGTACAGTCTATCGGACTGAAGAGGATCTACTGCTCTGGTCAGGTTCCTAAGCAGAATTGAACTAGATATGGCCGTGTGTTTAGGAAGCACAGTTCCTTTTTTCTGAGCAAGCTCACTGTTCGGACCCCATAGGAAACACAGTAGAGTAGAAGAGTGCTCTTTTCTCAAAAACAGAGTGTGTTTCTTGTAAAGCGAGCTAGAGTTTGTTTCCCAGTCCTAAATGGAGTTGAATCACATGCAGTTTCTGGTCCTACGAGCAAGAGTTGTTTTCTGGTAAGAAGAGTCACTATTGCGCGGCCATTGCCTACACAGGACAAATAGCAATGGCGTCTGTTCCCAGCAAGTACAGTGTATTGGACTGAAGAGGATCTACTGTTCTTGTCAGGTTCCTAAGCAGACTTGAACGAGATATGGCCGTGTGTGTAGGAAGCACAGTTCTTTTGTTCTGAGCAAGCTCACTGTTCTGGCCCTACAGGAAACAGAGTAGAATAGATGAGTGCTCTTTTCTCTAAAGCAGAGTGTGTTTCTTGTAAGGCCAGCTCGCGTTTTTTCCCAGTCCTAAATGGAGTTGAGTCACAGACAGTTTTTGGTCCTACTAGCAAGAGTTGTTATCTGGTAAGAAGAGTCACTATTGCGCTCTAAATGCCATACACAGTGCAAATAGCACTCGCGTCTGTTCCCAGCAAGTACAGTGTATCGGACTGAAGAGGAGCTACTGTTCTTGTCAGTTTCCTAAGCAGAGTTGAACTAGTTATGGCCCGTGTGTAGGAAGCACAGTTCTTTTGTACTGAGCAAGCTCACTGTTCTGGCCCTATAGGAAACACAGTAGAGTAGAAGAGTGCTCTTTTCCCTAAAGCAGAATGTGTTTCTGGTAAGGCGAGCTAACGTTTGTTTCCCAGTCCTAAATGGAGTTGAATCACATGCAGTTTCTAGTCCTACGAGCACGAGTTGTTTTATGGTAAGAAGAGTCACTATTGCGCTGCCATTGCCATACACAGGACAAATAGCACTGGCGTATGTTCCCAGCAAGTACAGTGTATTGGACTGAAGAGGATCTACTGTTCTTGTCAGGTTCCTAAGCAGAATTGAACTAGATATGCCCGTGTGTGTAGGAAGCACAGTTCTTATGTTCTGAGCAAGTTCACTCTTGTGGCCCTATAGGATACACAGTAGAGTAGAAGAGTGCTTATTTCTCAAAACCAGAGTGTGTTTTTATAAGGTGAGCTGGCGTTTGTTTCCCAGTCCTAAATGGAGTTGAATCATATGCAGTTTCTGGTCCTATGAACAAGAATTGTTTTCTGGTAAGGAAAGTCACTATTGTGCTCCCATTGCCCTACACAAGGCATATAGCACTCTCGTCTTTTCCCAGCAAGTACAGTGTATTGGACTGAATAGGAGCTACTGTTCTTGTCAGTTTACTAAGCAGAGTTGAATTAGATATGGTCCGTGTTTGTAGGAAGCACAGTTCTTTTGTTCTGAGCAAGCTCACTGTTTGGACCCCATAGGAAACACAGTAGAATAGAAGAGTGCTCTTTTCTCTAAAGCACAGTGTGTTTCTTGTAAGGCGAGCTACCGTTTGTTTCCCAGTCCTAAATGGAGTGGAATCACATGCAGTTTTTGGTCCTATGAGCAAAAGTTGTTTTCTGGTAAGGAAAGTCACCATTGTGCTCCCATTGCCATACACAGTGCAAATAGCCCTCCCGTCTGTTCCCAGCAATTACAGTGTATTGGACTGAAGAGGAGCTACTGTTCTTCTCAGTTTCCTAAGCAGAGTTGAACTAGATATGGCCCGTGTCTGTAGGAAGCACAGTTCTTTTTTTCTGAGCAAGCTCACTGTTCTGGCCCTATAGGAAACACAGTAGAGTAGAAGAGTGCTCTTTTCTCAAAAGCAAAGTGAGTTTCTTGTAAGGCGAGCTACCGTTTGTTTCCCAGTCCTAAATGGAGTGGAATCACATGCAGTTTTTGGTCCTACGAGCAAGAGTTGTTTTCTGGTAAGGAAAGTCACTATTGTGCTCCAATTGCCATACACAGTGCAAATAGCACTCGCGTCTGTTCGCCGCAAGTACAGTGTATTGTACTGAAGAGGATCTACTGTTCTTGTCAGTTTCCTAAGCAGAGTTGAACTAGATATGGCCCGTGTGTGTAGAAAGCACAGTTGTTTTGTTCTGAGCAAGCTCACTTTTCGGAACACATAGGAAACACAGTAGAGTAGAAGAGTGCTGTTTTCTCAAAAGCAGAGTGTGTTTCATGTGAGGTGAGCTAGCTTTTGTTTCCCAGTCCTAAATGGAGTTGAATCACATGCAGTTTCTGGTCCTACGAGCAAGAGTTGTTTTCTGGAGAGAAGAGTCACTATTGTGCTGCCATTGCCATACACAGGACAAAAAGCACTGGCGTCTGTTCCCAGCAAGTACAGTGTATTGGACTGAAGAGGAGCTACTGTTCTTGTCAGGTTCTTAAGCAGAATTGAACTATATATGGCCGTGTGTGTAGGAAGCACAGTTCTTTGTTCTGAGCAAGCTCAATGTTCTGACCCCATAGGAAACACAGTAGAGTAGAAGAGTGCTCTTTTCTCTAAAGCAGAGTGTGTTTCTTGTAAGGCGAGCTATCGTTTGTTTACCAGTCCTAAATGGAGTTGAATCACATGTAGTTTCTGGTCCTAAGAGCAAGAGTTGTTTTCTGGTAAGGAAAGTCACTATTGCGCTCCCCTTGCCATACATAGTGCCAATAGCTCTCACGTCTGTTCCCAGCAAGTACAGGGTATCGGACTGAAGAGGAGCTACTGTTCTTGTCAGTTTCCTAAGCAGAGTTGATCTAGATATGGCCCGTGTGTGTAGGAAGCACAGTTCTTTTGTTCTGAGCAAGCTCACTGTTTGGACCACATAGGAAACACAGTAGAGTAGAAGAATGCTCTTTTCTCTAAAGCAGAGTGTGTTTCTTGTAAGGCGAGCTAGCGTTTGTTTCCCAGTCCTAAATGGAGTGGAATCACATGCAGTTTCTGGTCCTACGAGCAAGAGTTGTTTTCTGGTAAGGAAAGTCACTATTGCGCTCCCATTGCCATACACAGTGCAAAGAGCCCTCCCGTCTCTTCCCGGCAATTACAGAGTATTGGACTGAAAAGGAGCTACTGTTCTTCTCATTTCCTAAGCAGAGTTGAACTGGATGTGGCCCGTGTGTGTAGGAAGTACAGTTCATTTTTTCTGAGCAAGCTCACTGTTCTGGTCCTATAGGAAACACAGTAGAGTGGAAGAGTGCTCTTTTCTCAAAAGCAGAGTGTGTTTCTTGTAAAGCGAGCTAGAGTTTGTTTCCCAGTCCTAAATGGAGTGGAATCACATGAGTTTCTGGTCCTACGAGCAAGACTTGTTTTCTGGTAAGAAGAGTCACAATTGCACTGCCATTGCCATACACAGGAGAAATAGCACTGGCGTCTGTTCCCAGCAAGTACAGTGTATTGGACTGAAGAGGATCTACTGTTCTTGTCAGGTTTCTAAGCAGACTTGAACTAGATATTGCCATGTGTGTAGGAAGCACAGTTTTTTTGTTCTGAGCAAGCTGACTTTTCGGAACACATAGGAAACACCGTAGAGTAGAAGAGTGCTCTTTTCTCAAAAGCAGAGTGTGTTTCTTGGAAGTTGAGCTAGCGTTTGTTTCCCAGTCCTAAATGGAGTTGAGTCACATGCAGTTTTTTGTCCTAGGAGCAAGAGTTGTTTTCTGGTAAGACAAGTCACTATTGTGCTCCAATGCCATACACAGTGCAAATAGCACTCGCGTCTGTTCCCAGCAAGTACAGTGTATTGGAGTGAAGAGGAGCTACTGTTCTTGGTTGTTTCCTAAGCAGAGTTGAACTAGATATGGCCCATGTGTGGAGAAAGCACAGTTCTTTGTTCTGAGCAAGCTCACTGTTTGGACCCCATAGGAAACACAGTAGAGTAGAAGAGTGCTCTTTTCTGAAAAGCAGAGTGTGTTTCTTATAAGGCGAGCTAGCGTTTGTTTCCCAGTCCTAAATGGAGTTGAGTCACATGCAGTTTCTTGTCCTAAGAGCAAGAGTTTTTTTCTGGTAAGGAAAGTCACTATTGCGCTGCCATTGCCATACACAGTACAAATAGCACTGGCGTCTGTTCCCAGCAAGTACAGTGTATTGGACTGAAGAGGATCTACTGTTTTTTTCAGGTTCCTAAGCAGAATTGAACTAGATATGGCCGTGTGTGTAGGAAGCACAGTTCTTATGTTCTGAGCAAGCTCACTGTTCAGACACCATAGGAAAAACAGTAGAGTAGAAGAGTGCTCTTTTCTCTAAAGCAGAGTGTGTTTCTTGTAAGGCGAGCTAGCGTTTGTTTCCCAGTTCTAAATGGAGTTGAGTCACATGCAGTTTTTTGTCCTACGAGCAAGAGTTGTTTTCTGGTAACACGAGTCACTATTGTGCTCCAATTGCCATACACAGTGCAAATAGCACTCGCGTCTGTTCCCAGCAAGTAAAGTGTATCGGACTGAAGAGGAGCTACTGTTCTTGTCAGTTTCCTAAGCAGAGTTGAACTAGATATGGCCCGTGTGTAGGAAGCACAGTTCTTTTGTTCTGAGCAAGCTCACTGTTCTGGCCCTATAGGAAACACAGTAGAGTAGAAGAGTGCTCTTTTCTCTAAAGCAGAGTGTGTTTCTTGTAAGGTGAGCTAGCTTTTGTTTCTCATTCTAAATGGAGTTGAATCACATGCAGTTTCTGGTCCTACAAGCAACAGTTGTTTTCTGGTAAGAAGAGTCACTATTGCGCTGCCATTGCCGTACACAGGACAAATAGCACTGGCGTCTGTTCCCAGCAAGTACAGTGTATTGGACTATAGAGGATCTACTGTTCTTGTCAGGTTCCTAAGCAGAATTGAACTACATATGGCCGTTTGTGTAGGAAGCACAGTTCTTTTGTTCTGAGCAAGCTCACTGTTCGGACCCCATAGGATACACAGTAGAGTAGAAGAGTGCTCTTTTCTCAAAAGCAGAGTGTGTTTTTTGTAAGTTGAGCTAGCGTTTGTTTCCCAGTCCTAAATGGAGTTTAATCACATGCAGTTTATTGTTCTAAGAGCAAGAGTTGTTTTCTGGTAAAGAAAGTCACTATTGTGCTCCCCTTGCCATACATAGTGCAAATAGCTCTCGCGTCTGTTCCCAGCAAGTACAGTGCATTGGACTGAAGAGGAGCTACTGTTCTTGTCAGTTTCCTAAGAAGAGTGGAACTAGATATGGCCCGTGTGTAGGAAGCACCATTCTTATGTTCTGAGCAAGCTCACTGTTCTGGCCCTATAGGAAACACAGTAGAGTAGAAGAGTGCTCTTTTCTCAAAAGCAGAATGTGTTTTTGTAAGGCGAGCTAGCGTTTGTTTCCTAGTCCAAAATGGAGTTGAATCACATGCAGTTTCTGGTCCTACGAACAAGAGTTTCTTTCTGATAAGGAAAGTCACTATTGCGCTCCCATTGCCCTACACAAGGCAAATAGCACTCGCGTCTTTTCCCAGCAAGTACACTGTATTGGACTGAATAGGAGCTACTGTTCTTGTCAGTTTCCTAAGCAGAGTTGAACTAGATATGGTCCGTGTGTATAGGAAGCACAGTTCTTTTGTTCTGAGCAAGCTCATTGTTTGGACCCCATAGGAAACACAGTAGAGTAGAAGAGTGCTCTTTTCTCTAAAGCAGAGTGTGTTTCTTGTAAGGCGAGCTAGCGTTTTTTTCCCAGTTCTAAATGGAGTTGAGTCACATGCTTTTTTTTGTCCTACAAGCAAGAGTTGTTTTCTGGTAAGACGAGTCACTATTGTGCTCCAATTGCGATACACAGTGCAAATAGACCTCCCGTCTGTTCCCTGAAAGTAAAGTGTATTGGACTGAAGAGGAGCTACTGTTCTTGTCAGTTTCCTAAGCAGAGTTGAACTAGATATGGCCCGTGTGTGTAGGAAGCACAGTTATTATGTTCTGAGCAAGCTCACTGTTCTGGCCCTACAGGAAACACAGTAGAGTAGAAGAGTGCTCTTTTCTCTAAAGCAGAGTGTGTTTCATGTAAGGCGAGCTAGCATTTGTTTCCCAGTCCTAAATGGAGTGGAATCACATGCAGTTTCTGGTCCTACGAGCAAGAGTTGTTTTATGGTAAGAATAGTCACTATTGCACTGCCATTGCCATATACAGGACAAATAGCACTGGCGTCTGTTCCCAGCAAGTACAGTGTATTGGACTGAAGAGGATCTACTGCTCTGGTCAGGTTCCTAAGCAGAATTGAACTAGATATGGCCGCGTGTGTAGGAAGCACAGTTCTTTTGTTCTGAGCAAGCTCACTGTTCGGACCCCATAGGAAACACAGTAGAGTAGAAGAGTGCTCTTTTCTCAAAAGCAGAGTGTGTTTCTTGTAAGGCGAGCTAGAGTTTGTTTCCCAGTCCTAAATGGAGTTGAATCACATGCAGTTTCTTGTCCTAAGAGCAAGAGTTGTTTTATGGTAAAAAGAGTCACTATTGCGCTTCCATTGCCATACACAGTACAAATAGCACTGGCGTCTGTTCCCAGCAAGTACAGTGTATTGGACTGAAGAGGATCTACTGTTCTTGTCAGGTTCCTAAGCAGAATTGAACTATATATGGCCGTGTGTGTAGGAAGCACAGTTCTTATGTTCTGAGCAAGCTCACTGTTCGGACACCATAGGAAATACAGTAGAGTAGAAGAGTGCTCTTTTCTCAAAAGCAGAGTGTGTTTCTTGTAAGGCGAGCTAGCGTTTGTTTCCCAGTCCTAAATGGAGTTGAATCACATGCAGTTTCTGGTCCTAAGAGCAAGAGTTGTTTTCTGGTAAGGAAAGACACTATTGCTCTCCCCTTGATACATAGTGCAAATAGCTCTCGCGTCTGTTCCCAGCAAGTACAGTGTATCGGACTGAAGAAGAGCTACTGTTCTTGTCAGGTTCCTAAGCAGAGTTGAACTAGATATGGCCCGTGTGTGTAGGAAGAACCGTTCTTATGTTCTGAGCAAGCTCACTGTTCTGGCCCTATAGGAAACACAGTAGAGTAGAAGAGTGTTCTTTTCTCAAAAGCAGAGTGTGTTTTTGTAAGGCGAGCTAGCGTTTGTTTCCTAGTCTTAAATGGAGTTGAATCACATGCAGTTTCTGGTCCTACGAACAAGAGTTTTTTTCTGGTAAGAAAAGTCACTATTGCACTCCCATTGCCCTACACAAGGCAAATAGCACTCGCGTCTTTTCCCAGCAAGTACAGTATATTGGACTGAAGAGGAGCTACTGTTCTTGTCAGTTTCCTAAGCAGAGTTGAAATAGATATGGTCCGTGTGTGTAGGAAGCACAGTTCTTTTGTTCTGAGCAAGCTCACTGTTTGGAACCCATAGGAAAAACAGTAGAGTAGAAGAGTGCTCTTTTCTCTAAAGCAGAGTGTGTTTCTTGTAAGGCGAGCTAGCGTTTGTTTGCCAGTTCTAAATGGAGTTGAGTCACATGCAGTTTTTTGTCCTACGAGCAAGAGTTGTTTTCTGGTAAGACGAGTCACTATTGTGCTCCAATTGCCATACACAGTGCAAATAGCACTCGCGTCTCTTCCCTGCAAGTAAAGTGTATTGGACTGAAGAGGAGCTACTGTTCTTGTCAGTTTCCTAAGCAGAGTTGAACTAGATATGGCCCGTGTGTGTAGGAAGCACAGTTCTTTCGTTCTGAGCAAGCTCACTGTTCGGACCCCATAGGAAACACAGTAGAGTAGAAGAGTGCTCTTTTCTCAAAAGCAGAGTGTGTTTCATGTAAGGCGAGCTAGCACTTGTTTCCCATTCCTAAAAGAGTTGAATCACATGCAGTTTCTAGTCCTATGAGCAAGAGTTGCTTTCTGGTAAGGAAAGTCACTATTGTGCTCCCATTGCCATACACAGTGCAAATAGCACTCGTGTCTGTATCGGACTGAAGAGGAGCTACTGTTCTTGTCAGTTTCCTAAGCAGAGTTGAACTAGTTATGGCCCGTGTGTAGGAAGCACAGTTCTTTTGTTCTGAGTAAGCTCACTGTTCTGGCCCTATAGGAAATACAGTAGAGTAGAAGAGTGCTCTTTTCTCTAAAGCAGTGTGTGTTTCTTGTAAGGCGAGCTAGCGTTTGTTTCCCAGTCCTAAATGGAGTTTAATCACATGCAGTTTCTAGTCCTAAGAGCATGAGTTGTTTTATGGTAAGAAGAGTCACTATTGCGCTGCAATTGCCATACACAGGACAAATAGCACTGGCGTCTGTTCCCAGCAAGTACAGTGTATTGGACTGAAGAGGATCTACTGTTCTTGTCAGGTTCCTAAGCAGAATTGAAATAGATATGGCCGTGTGTGTAGGAAGCACAGTTCTTTTGTTCTGAGCAAGCTCACTGTTCTGACACCATAGGAAACACAGTAGAGTAGAAGAGTGCTCTTTTCTCAAAAGCAGAGTGTGTTTCTTGTAAGGTGAGCTAGCGTTTGTTTCCCAGTCCTAAATGGAGTTGAATCACATGCAGTTTCTGGTACTAAGAGCAAGAGTTGATTTCTGGTAAGGAAAGTCACTATTGCGCTCCCCTTGCTATACATAGTGCAAATAGCTCTCGCGTCTGTTCCCAGCAAGTACAGTGTATCGGACTGAAGAGGAGCTACTGTTCTTGTCAGTTTCCTAAGCAGAGTGGAACTAGTTACGGCCCGTGTGTAGGAAGCGCAATTCTTATGTTCTGAGCAAGCTCACTGTTCTGGCCCTATAGGAAACACAGTAGAGTAGAAGACTGCTCTTTTCTCAAAAGCATAGTGTGTTTTTGTAAGGCGAGCTAGCGTTTGTTTCCTACTCCTAAATGGAGTTGAATCACATGCAGTTTCTGGTCCTACGAACAAGAATTTTTTTCTGGTAAGGAAAGTCACTATTGTGCTCCCATTGCCCTACACAAGACAAATAGCACTCGCGTCTTTTCCCAGCAAGTACAGTGTATTGGACTGAATAGGAGCTACTGTTCTTGTCAGTTTACTAAGCAGAATTGAACTAGATATGGTCAGTGTGTGTAGGAAGCATAGTTCTTTTGTTCTGAACAAGCTCACTGTTTGGACCCCATAGGAAACACAGTAGAGTAGATGAGTGCTCTTTTCTCTAAAGCAGAGTGTGTTTCTTGTAAGGCGAGCTAGCGTTTGTTTCCCAGTCCTAAATGGAGTGGAATCACATGCAGTTTCTGGTCCTACGAGCAAGAGTTGTTTTCTGGTAAGGAAATTCACTATTGTGCTCCCATTGCCATACACAGTGCAAAGAGCCCTCCCGTCTCTTCCCAGCAATTACAGAGTATTGGACTGAAAAGGAGCTACTGTTCTTCTCAGTTTCCTAAGCAGAGTTGAACTGGATGTGGCCCGTGTGTGTAGGAAGTACAGTTCTTTTTTTCTGAGCAAGCTCACTGTTCTGGCTCTATAGGAAACACAGTAGAGTGGAAGAGTGCTCTTTTCTCAAAAGCAGAGTGTGTTTCTTGTAAAGCGAGCTAGAGTTTGTTTCCCAGTCCAAAATGGAGTGGAATCACATGAGTTTCTGGTCCTACGAGCAAGAGTTGTTTTCTGGTAAGAAGAGTCACAATTGCACTGCCATTGCCATACACAGGACAAATAGCACTGGCGTCTGTTCCCAGCAAGTACAGTGTATTGGACTGAAGAGGATCTACTGTTCTTGTCAGGTTCCTAAGCAGACTTGAACTAGATATTACCATGTGTGTAGGAAGCACAGTTTTTTTGTTCTGAGCAAGCTGACTTTTCAGAACACATAGGAAACACCGTAGAGTAGAAGAGTGCTCTTTTCTCAAAAGCAGAGTGTGTTTCTTGGAAGTTGAGCTAGCGTTTGTTTCCCAGTCCTAAATGGAGTTGAGTCACATGCAGTTTTTTGTCCTAGGAACAAGACAAGTCACTATTGTGCTCCAATGCCATACACAGTGCAAATAGCACTCGCGTCTGTTCCCCGCAAGTACAGTGTATTGGAGTGAAGAGGAGCTACTGTTCTTGTTTGTTTCCTAAGCAGAGTTGAACTAGATATGGCCCGTGTGTGGAGAAAGCACAGTTCTTTGTTCTGAGCAAGCTCACTGTTTGGACCCCATAGGAAACACAGTAGAGTAGAAGAGTGCTCTTTTCTCTAAAGCAGAGTGTGTTTCTTGTAAGGCGAGCTAGCGTTTGTTTCCCAGTCCTAAATGGAGTTGAGTCACATGCAGTTTCTTGTCCTAAGAGCAAGAGTTGTTTTATGGTAAGAAGAGTCACTATTGCGCTGCCATTGCCATACACAGTACAAATAGCACTGGCGTCTGTTCCCAGCAAGTACAGTGTATTGGACTGAAGAGGATCTACTGTTCTTGTCAGTTTCCTAAGCAGAATTGAACTAGATATGGCCGTGTGTGTAGGAAGCACAGTTCTTATGTTCTGAGCAAGCTCACTGTTCAGACACCATAGGAAATACAGTAGAGTAGAAGAGTGCTCTTATCTCAAAAGCAGAGTGTGTTTTTTGTAAGGCGAGCTAGCATTTGTTTCCCAGTCCTAAATGGAGTTTAATCACATGCAGTTTACTGTTCTAAGAGCAAGAGTTGTTTTCTGGTAAGGAAAGTCACTATTGCGCTCCCCTTGCCATACATAGTGCAAATAGCTCTCGCGTCTGTTCCCAGCAAGTACAGTGCATCGGACTGAAGAGGAGCTACTGTTCTTGTCAGTTTCCTAAGCAGAGTTGAACTAGATATGGCCCGTGTGTGTAGGAAGCACCATTCTTATGTTCTGAGCAAGCTCACTGTTCTGGCCCTATAGGAAACACAGTAGAGTAGAAGAGTGCTCTTTTCTCAAAAGCAGAGCTTGTTTTTGTAAGGCGAGCTAGCGTTTGTTTCCTAGTCCAAAATGGAGTTGAATCACATGCAGTTTCTGGTCCTACGAACAAGAGTTTTTTTTCTTATAAGGAAAGTCACTATTGCGCTCCCATTGCCCTACACAAGGCAAATAGCACTCGAGTCTTTTCCCAGCAAGTACACTGTATTGGACTGAATAGGAGCTAATGTTCCTGTCAGTTTCCTAAGCAGAGTTGAACTAGATATGGTCCGTGTGTATAGGAAGCACAGTTCTTTTGTTCTGAGCAAGCTCACTGTTTGGACCCCATAGGAAACACAGTAGAGTAGAAGAGTGCTCTGCTGTGAGATGGTCTGTATGTCAAGTGTGTTGCTGATTTTTCAGTAAATAAATCACTGATTGGCCATTGGCTAGGCAGGAAGTATAGGCGGGACAGGGAAAAGAATTCTGGGAAGTGGAAGGCGGAGAGGTGACACTGCCAGCCGCCATCAGGACAAGGAAGATGTAAGGTACCAGTAAGCCATGAGCCATGTGGCAAAGTAAAGATTAATAGAAATGGGCTAAATATAAGAGTAAGAGCTAGACAATAACAGGCCTGATCTAATGGCCAAGCAGTTTAAATAATGTAAGAGTCTGTGTGTTTATTTTATAAGTGGGCTCTGGGACTGGCGGGACTTGGTGGCGGGAGCTGGAGAGAAATTCTCCAGCCTGAGAGAGATTTGCCCTGACCGTGGGCCAGGCAGAAAATTCTCCAGCTACAAATGGCGTCCAACGTGGTGGCAAGAGTTTCCACCTAAAAACTTAGAAAAAAGATTCTAAAACTTAGCTAAAAACAGCTTCCTAATTGTCTCTCTCAAATAAGCGGCAGCGGCCGGTTTGAGCTACTGGCAGGTTCCTAGCGTGCGCTCTCGACCTGCAGTATGGTGGGAATGAGGCCTCTGCAAGTAGCACATTAAACTGTGTTGTGGATTTAGCCTTTGCTAGTACAAAACAAAAAAAGAAGTTTCTGGGCTACACGGTACTTTGGTAAAAGTGTAGACCCACTATTTCTGAGAGTTATGGCTCCCAGAGCTGGCGGAAAGCGGACCGCCGCCATGTTGGGAAGCTGAAGTGGGCGGAGCCAGCAGCCACTGCGCCATTTCAGGCTTAGAAGGCTGCAGTTTAAAGCAATAGGCTCACGCTAATATAAAAAAATAAGCCACGTAAAGATGGCTACCACACAAAGAATCTGGATTATGTTCTCTTTGATATTCGTAACTGCAGAAAAACATTTGATTGTAAAAGCTGTTGAGTTATGCCAAAATGTATATTTTAAAGGTACCTTGACTTCAAAATTTGGATATAAGGATATGTTGCTTTGGAAAAGAGTCTCTGCTCTTGTTTCCACAGAAAGCCAGAGACTATGGATTTGTTCCAGATTAAGATACATCAGGTTTGACCAGCCAAGACCCCCTGAAAGGTCTCCAATGGCACCATGGCCCAGATAACTCAACATCCAGAATGGTTCCAAGGCAACTGGCTCAGACGATACAGCCTCATGGACTACTCCATGATCCTAAAATTTTCTTCGTGTCCCCATAAGATACAGCGCCCCCCTCCAGCAGGAAGTAGTAAGAGAAGCTACGCCCAAATTCCCAAATATACCAAGCTGGCTTTAGAGATAGAATTGGCTCACTCCCCCTCTAAACCCAGACATATTGCTCAAAAAAAAAATGGTTAAGAGATTCTTATGTCCCAAATCAGAAGAGCCCTCTGGTGTGGGACAGAGAAAAACCAATATTTTTATTTAAAACAGGTTGATTATAAATACAATCTCTTTCTAAAGAAAAAAAGGGGATAGTTTAGATATGATAGGATGAAAAGGTAGATTAATGAACCTACTTTTAAAGAGTAACAACTTGTTTAAAATGTTTTACATTGCTATAGATTTTAGTTTATTGATACAAATTTAAACTTAATTTTGTTATACTGTATATATATTTCTATTCTTGTTTGAGGTATTATGTTTATGTAACTCATTTAAAATTATAGTGGATAATTAAAAATAGATTAATAATTAGTCATCTATGATAATCATATTTGTAGCCATGTTAGTTAAGTCTTCTAGGTATACATAGTTATATTTCAGATAGATAGGTAGTCTTCAAACACTTCAAAGACCTACAGAATATGGCATTTAAAATGTTTTAAAAATTTAGACTTTCTGGACAGTGAGACATGTCTGCTCCTGACAGCACCGATTTACTTCAGAGAGGAGGATGGGCATCGAAGACACTCCATACGGAGTTTATCTTCACCTTGACAAAAATAGCCATTTGGGCAAGAAACTGTTCTTGCCTGGACTGCTTGATCAACTGGACATGCAGGACCCATAGAAAGATGACCACTGAACTTTGCTTGACAAAATGGTCCTTCAGGTTCCTGCTTTGCAGAGAAAACTGCCAGACATTCTACAGGACACAGAGAAAAGTGGATAAGAGACTCTAGGCCTGTGGGCTGAAGACAGATGCCCCAACCTTACAAGAGAACTTTGAATGACTGTCCAGGCTGCCAGCTGTCTCTGTCTACCCTTGCAAGACTCCCAAAAGTTGCTTATATCCTTCTCCATTTCTCAGGTAGTAGTATATCCTTCTGAGGTCTTTGATGTGGTTAAAGACTAGATACTTACAATTTTCCTTAGTTATAATAAAAGATAAGTTAGATATAAAACCTTAAACTTACAAATATAAGATAGGATCTCTTCTTTAATATTGTAACTGTAATTCTTGCTTGATAATTGTTTTGTTATATGTAATTTTACTATGTTAAAGTGAAAACCTTCCTTTTTAAGAAAAGAAAAGGGGAAGTGCTGTGGGATGGTCTGTATGTCAAGTGTGTTGCTGATTGGTCAGTAAATAAATCACTGATTGGCCATTGGCTAGGCAGGAAGTATAGGCGGGACAAGGAAAAGAATTCTGGGAAGTGGAAGGCGGAGAGGAGACACTGCCAGCCGCCATCAGGACAAGGAAGATGTAAGGTACCAGTAAGCCATGAGCCATGTGGCAAAGTAAAGATTAATAGAAATGGGCTAAATATAAGAGTAAGAGCTAGACAATAACAGGCCTGAGCTAATGGCCAAGCAGTTTAAATAATGTAAGAGTCTGTGTGTTTATTTTATAAGTGGGCTCTGGGACTGGCGGGACTTGGTGGCGGGAGCTGGAGAGAAATTCTCCAGCCTGAGAGAGATTTGCCCTGACCGTGGGCCAGGCAGAAAATTCTCCAGCTACAGTGCTCTTTTCTCTAAAGCAGAGTGTGTTTCTTGTAAGGCGAGCTAGCGTTTGTTTCTCAGTTCTAAATGGAGTTGAGTCACCTGCTTTTTTTTGTCCTACGATAAAGAGTTGTTTTCCGGTAAGACGAGTCACTATTGTGCTCCAATTACTATACACAGTGCAAATAGCCCTCCCGTCTGTTCCCTGAAAGTAAAGTGTATTGGACTGAAGAGGAGCTACTGTTCTTGTCAGTTTCCTAAGCAGAGTTGAACTAGATATGGCCCGTGTGTGTAGGAAGCACAGTTCTTTCGTTATGAGCAAGCTCACTGTTCGGACCCCATAGGAAAAACAGTAGAGTAGAAGAGTGCTCTTTTCTCAAAAGCAGAGTGTGTTTCATGTAAGGCGAGCTAGCATTTGTTTCCCAGTATTAAATGGAGTTGAATCACATGCAGTTTCTGGTCCTACGAGCAAGAGTTGTTTTCTGGTAAGAAGAGTCACTATTGCGCTGCCATTACCATACACAGGACAAATAGCACTGGCGTCTGTTCCCAGCAAGTACAGTGTATTGGACTGAAGAGGAGCTACTGTTCTTGTTTGTTTCCTAAGCAGAGTTGAAGTAGATATGGCCCGTGTGTGTAGAAAGCACAGTTCTTTTGTTCTGAGCAAGCTCACTGTTCAGACAACATAGGAAACACAGTAGAGTAGAAGAGTGCTCTTTTCTCAAAAGCAGAGTGTGTTTCTTGTAAGGCGAGCTAGCATTTGTTTTCCAGTACTAAATGGTGTTGAATCACATGCAGTTTCTGGTCCTACGAGCAACAGTTGTTTTCTGGTAAGGAAAGGCACTATTGCGCTCCCATTGCAATACACAGTGCAAATAGCACTGGCGTCTCTTCCCAGCAAGTACAGTGTATCGGACTGAAGAGGATCTACTGCTCTGGTGAGGTTCCTAAGCAGAATTGAACTAGATATGGCCGTGTGTGTAGGAAGCACAGTTCCTTTTTTCTGAGCAAGCTCACTGTTCAGACCCATAGGAAACACAGTAGAGTAGAAGAGTGCTCTTTTCTCAAAAGCAGAGTGTGTTTCTTGTAAAGCGAGCTAGAGTTTGTTTCCCAGTCCTAAATGGAGTTGAATCACATGCAGTTTCTGGTCCTACGAGCAAGAGTTGTTTTCTGGTAAGAAGAGTCACTATTGCGCTGCCATTGCCCTACACAGGACAAATAGCACTGGCGTCTGTTCCCAGCAAGTACAGTGTATTGGACTGAAGAGGATCTACTGTTCTTGTCAGGTTCCTAAGCAGACTTGAACGAGATATGGCCGTGTGTGTAGGAAGCACAGTTCTTTTGTTCTGAGCAAGCTCACTGTTCTGGCCCTACAGGAAACACAGTCGAGTAGATGAGTGCTCTTTTCTATAAAGCAGAGTGTGTTTCTTGTAAGTCGAGCTAGCATTTGTTTCCCAGTCCTAAATGGAGTTGAATCGCATGCAGTTTCTAATCCTAAGAGCAAGAGTTGTTTTCTGGTAAGAAGAGTCACTATTGCGCTCCCATTGTCATACACAGGGCAAATAGCACTGGCGTCTGTTCCCAGCATGTACAGTGTATTGGACTGAAGAGGACCTACTGTTCTTGTCAGTTTCCTAAGCAGAATTGAGCTAGATATAGCCCGTGTGTGTAGGAAGCACAGTTCTTTTGTTCTGAGCAAGCTCACTGTTTTGGCCCTATAGGAAACACAGTAGAGTAGAAGAGTGCTCTTTTCTCAAAAGCAGAGTGTGTTTCTTGTAAGGCGAACTAGTGCTTGTTTCCCAGTCTGAAATGGAGTTGAATCGCATGCAGTTTCTGGTCCTACGAGCAAGAGATGTTAACTGGTAAGAAGAGTCACTATTGCGCTCCCATTGCCATATACAGTGCAAATAGCTCTCGTGTCTGTTCCCAGCAAGTACAGTGTATTGGACTGAAGAGGAGCTACTGTTCTTGTCAGTTTCATAAGCGGAGTTAAACTAGATATGGCCCGTGTGTGTAGGAAGCACAGTTCTTTTGTTCTGAGCAAGCTCACTGTTCGAACTCATAGTAAACACAGTAGATTAGAATTGTGCTCTTTTCTCAAAAGCATAGTGTGTTTCTTATAAGGCGAGCTAGCATTTGTTTCCCAGTCCTAAATGGAGTTGAATCACATGCAGTTTCTGGTCCTACGAGCAAGAGTTGTTTTCTGGTAAGAGGAGTGACTGTTGCGCTCCCTTTGTCATACACAGGGCAAATAGCACTGGCATCTGTTCCCAGCATGTACAGTGTATTGGCTTGAAGAGGATCTACTGTTCTTGTCAGTTTCCTCAGCAGAATTGAACTAGATATGGCCGTGTGTGTAGGAAGCACAGTCCTTTTGTTCTGAGTAAGCTCACTATTCTGGCCCTATAGGAAACACAGTAGAGTAGAAGAGTGCTCTTTTCTCAAAAGCACAGTGTGTTTCTTGTAAGGCGAGCTAGCGTTTGTTTCCCAGTCCTAAATTGAGTTGAATCACATGCAGTTTTTGGTCCTACGAGCTAGAGTTGTTTTCTGGTAAGGAAAGTCACTATTGCGCTCCCATTGACACACACAGTGCAAAGAGGACTCGCGTCTGTTCCCATCAAGTACAGTGTATTGGACTGAAGAAGAGCTACTGTTCTTGTCAGTTTCCTAAGCAGAGTTGAACTAGATATGGCCCGTGTGTGTAGGAAGCACAGTTCTTTTTTACTGTAAGCTCACTGATCGAACCCATAGGAAACACATTAGAGTAGAAGAGTGCCCTTTTCTCAAAAGCAGAGTGTTTTTCTTGTAAGGCAAGCTAGCGTTTGTTGCGCAGTCCTAAATGGAGTTGAATCACATGCAGTTTCTGGTCCTACGAGCAAGAGTTTTTTTTTCTGGTAAGAAGAGTCACTACTGAACTCTCATTGTCATACACAAGGCAAATAGCACTGGCGTTTGTTCCCAGCAAGTACAGTGTATTGGACTGAAGAGGAGCTACTGTTCTTGTCAGTTTCCTAAGCAGATTTGAACTAGATATAGCCCGTGTGTGTAGGAAGCACAGTTCTTTTGTTCTGACAAGCTCACTATTCTGGCCCTATAGGAAACACAGTAGAGTAGAAGAGTGCTCTTTCTTCAAAAGCAGAGTGTTTTTCTTGTAAGGCGAGCTAGCGTTTGTTTCGCAGTCCTAAATGGAGTTGAATCACATTCAGTTTGTGGTCCTATGAGCAAGAGATATTTTCTGGTAAGAAGAGTCACTATTGCGGTCCCATTGTCATACACATTGCAAATAGCACTAGCATCTTTCCCCTGCATGTACAGTGTATTGGACTGAAGAGGATCTACTGTTCTTGTCAGTTTCCTAAGCAGAATTGAACTGGATATGGCCCGTGTGTGTAGGAAGCACAGGGGTTCTTTTGTTCTGAGCAAGCTCTCTGTTCAGACCCCATAGGAATCACTGTAGAGTAGAAGAGTGCTCTTTTCTCAAAAGCAGAGTGTGTTTCTTGTAAGGCGAGCTAGCGTTTCTTTCGCAGTCCTAAATGGAGTTGAATCCCATGAAGTTTCTGGTCCTACGAGCAAGAGTTGTTTTCTGGTAAGAAGAGTCACTATTGCGCTCCCATTGACATACACAGGGCAAATAGCACTGGCGTCTGTTCGCAGCATGTACAGTGTATTGGACTGAAGAGGAGCTACTGTTCTTGTCAGTTTCCTAAGCAGAGTTGAACTAGATATAGTCGGTGTGTGTAGGAAGCACAGTTCTTTGTTCTGAGCAAGCTCACTATTCTGGCCCTACAAAAAACACATTAGACTAGAAGAGTGCTCTTTTCTCAAAAGCAGAGTGTGTTTATTGTAAGGCGAGCTAGCGTTTGTTTCCCAGTTATAAATGGAGTTGAATCACATGCAGTGTCTGGTCCTACGAGCAAGAGTTGTTTTCTGGTAAGAAGAGTCACTATTGTGCTCCCATTGTCATACACAGGGCAAATAGCACTGGCGTCTGTTCCCAGCATGTACAGTGTATTGGACTGAAGAGGAGCTACTGTTTTTGTCAGTTTCCTAAGCAGAGTTGAACTAGATATATCCCGTGTGTGTAGGAAGCACAGTTCTTTTGATCTGAGCAAGCTCACTATTCTGGCCCTAGGAAACACAGTAGAGTAGAAGAGTGCTCTTTTCTCAAAAGCAGAGTGTTTTTCTTGTAAAGCGAGCTAGCGTTTGTTTCCCAGTCCTAAATGGAGTTGAATCCCATGCAGTTTCTGGTCCTACAAGCAAGAGTAGTTTTCTGGTAAGAAGAGTCACTATTGTGCTCCCATTGTCATACACAGGGCAAATAGCACTGGCGTCTGTTCCCAGCAAGTACAGTGTATGGGACGGAAGAGGATCTACTGTTCTTGTCAGTTTCCTAAGCAGAATTGACCTAGATATGGCGCGTGTGTGTAGGAAGCACAGTTCTTTTGTTCTGAGCAAGCTCACTATTCTGGCCCTATAGGAAACACAGTAGAGTAGAAGAGTGCTCTTTTCTGAGAAGCAGAGTGTGTTTCTTGTAAGGCGAGCTAGCGTTTGTTTCCCAGTCCTAAATGGAGTTGAATCCCATGCAGTTTCTGGTCCTACGAGCAAGAGTTGTTTTCTGGTAAGAAGAGTCACTATTGCGCTGCCATTGCCATACACAGGATAAATAGCATTGGCGTCTGTTCCCAGCAAGTACACTATATTGGACTGAAGAGGATCTACTGTTCTTGTCAGGTTCTGAAGCAGACTTGAACTAGATATGGCCGTGTGTGTAGGAAGCACAGTTTTTCTGTTCTGAGCAAGCTCACTTTTCTGAACACATAGGAAACACAGTAGAGTAGAAGAGTGCTCTTTTCTCAAAAGCAGAGTGTGTTTCTTGGACGTCGAGCTAGCATTTGTTTCCCAGTCCTAAATGGAGTTGAGTCACATGCAGTTTTTTGTCCTACGAAGTAGAGTTGTTTTCTGGTAAGACAAGTCACTATTGTGCTCCAATTGCCATACACAGTGCAAATAGCACTCACGTCTGTTCCCTGCAAGTACAGTGTATTGGACTGAAGAGGATATACTGTTCTTGTCAGTTTCCTAAGCAGAGTTGAACTAGATATGGCCCGTGTGTGTAGGAAGCACAGTTCTTTTGTTCTGAGCAAGCTCACTGTTCGTACCCCATAGGAAACACAGTAGAGTAGAAGAGTGCTCTTTTCTCAAAAGCAGAGTGTGTTTCATGGAAGGCAAGCTAGCATTTGTTACTCAGTCCTAAATGGAGTTGAATCATATGCAGTTTCTGGTCCTACAAGCAAGAGTTGTTTTCTGGTAAGGAAAGACACTATTGTGCTCCCATTGCCATCCACAGTGCAAATAGCACTGGCGTCTGTTCCCAGCAAGTACAGTGTATTGGACTGAAGAGGAGCTACCGTTCTTGTCAGTTTCCTAAGCAGAGTTGAACTAGATATGGCCCGTGTGTGTAGGAAGCACAGTTTTTTTTTTCTGAGCAAGCTCACTGTTCTTTCCCTATAGGAAACACAGTAGAGCAGAAGAGTGCTCTTTTCTCTAAAGCAGAGTGTGTTTCTTGTAAGGCGAGCTATCGTTTGTTTCCCAGTTCTAAATGGAGTTGAATCACATGCAGTTTCTGGTCCTACGAGCAAGAGTTGTTTTATGGTAAGAAGAGTCACTATTGTGCTTCAATTGCCATATACAGGACAAAGAGCACTGGCGTCTGTTCCCAGCAAGTACAGTGTATTGGAATGAAGAGGATATACTGTTCTTTCAGGTTCCTAAGCAGAATTGAACTAGATATGGCCGTGAGTGTAGGAAGCACAGTTCTTTTGTTCTGAGCAAGCTCACTGTTCGGACCCTATAGGAAACACAGAGGAGTAGAAGAGTGCGCTTTTCTGAAAAGCAGAGTGTGTTTCTTGTAAGGCGAGCTAGCGTTTGTTTCCCAGTCCTAAATGGAGTTGAATCATATGCAGTTTCTGGTCCTATGAGCAAGAGTTGTTTTCTGGTAAGGAAAGTCACTATTGCGCTCCCATTGCCATACACAGTGCAAATAGCACTCGCGTCTGTTCCCAGCAAGTACAGTGTATCCGACTGAAGAGGAGATACTTTTCTTGTCAGTTTCCTAAGCAGAGTTGAAGTAGATATGGCCCGTGTGTGTAGGAAGCACAGTTCTTATGTTCTGAGCAAGTTCACTGTTCTGGCCCTATAGGAAACACAGTGGAGTAGAAGAGTGCTCTTTTCTCAAAAGCAGAGTGTGTTTCTTGTAAGGCAAGCTAGCGTTTGTTTCCTAGTCCTAAATGGAGTTGAATCACATGCAGTTTCAGGTCCTACGAACAAGAGTTCTTTTCTGGTAAGGAAAGACACATTGCGATCCCATTGCCATACACAGTGCAAATAGCCCTCGTGTCTGTTCCCAGCAAGTACAGTGTATTGGACTGGATAGGTGCTACTGTTCTTGTCAGTTTCCTAAGCAGAGTTGAACTAGATATGATCCGTGTTTGTAGGAAGCACAGTTCTTTTGTTCTTTGAAAGCTCACTGTTTGGACCCCATAGGAAACACAGTAGAGTAGAAGAGTGCTCTTTTCTCTAAAGCAGAGTGTGTTACTTGTAAGGCGAGCTAGCGTTTGTTTCCCATTCCTAAATGGAGTTGAATCACATGCAGTTTGTGTTCCTATGAGCAAGAGTTGTTTTCTGGTAAAGAAAGTCACTATTGTGCTCCCATTGCCATACACAGTGCAAATAGCCCTCCCATCTGAGCCCAGCAAGTACAGTGTATTGGAAAGAAGAGGAGCTACTGTTCTTCTCAGTTTCCTAAGCAGAGTTGAAATACATATGGCCCGTGTGTGTAGAAAGCACAGTTCTTTTTTTCTGAGCAAGCTCACTGTTCTGGCACTATAGGTAACACAGTAGAGTAGAAGAGTGCTCTTTTCTCAAGAGCAGAGTGTGTTTCTTGTAAAGCGAGCTAGAGTTTGTTTCCCAGTCCTAAATGGAGTTGAATCACATGCAGCTTCTGGTCCACGAGCAAGAGTTGTTTTCTGGTAAGAAGAGTCACTATTGCGCTGCCATTGCCATACACAGGACAAATAGCATTGGCGTCTGTTCCCAGCAAGTACAGTGTATTGGACTGAAGAGGATCTACTGATCTTGTCAGGTTCCTAAGCAGACTTGAACTAGATATGGCCGTGTTGTAGGAAGCACAGTTTTTTTGTTCTGAGCAAGCTCACTTTTTGGAAAACATAGGAAACACAGTAGAGTAGAAGAGTGCTCTTTTCTCAAAAGCAGAGTGTGTTTCTTGGACGTCGAGCTAGCATTTGTTTCCCAGTCCTAAATGGAGTTGAGTCACATGCAGTTTTTTGTCCTACGAGCAAGAGTTGTTTTCTGGTAAGACAAGTCACTATTGGTCTCCAATTGCCATACACAGTGCAAATAGCACTCGCGTATGTTCCCTGCAAGTACAGTGTATTGGACTGAAGAGGATCTACTGTTCTTGTCAGTTTCCTAAGCAGAGTTGAACTAGATATGGCCCGTGTGTGTAGGAAGCACAGTTCTTTTGTTCTGAGCAAGCTCACTGTTCAGACCCCAAAGGAAGCACAGTAGATTAGAAGAGTGCTCTTTTCTCAAAAGCAGAGTGTGTTTCATGTAAGGCGAGCTGGCATTTGTTTTCCAGTCCTAAATGGAGTTGAATCACATGCAGTTTCTGGTCCTACGAGCAAGAGTTGTTTTCTGGTAAGGAAAGTCACTATTGCGCTCCCATTGCCATACACAGTGCAAATAGCACTCGCGTCTGTTCCCAGCAAGTACATTGTATCGGACTGAAGAGGAGCTACTGTTCTTGTCACTTTCCTAAGCAGAGTTGAACTAGATATGGCCCATGTGTAGGAAGCACAGTTCTTTGGTTCTGAGCAAGCTCACTGTTCTGGCCTTATAGGAAACACAGTAGAGTAGAAGAGTGCTCTTTTCTCTAAAGCAGAGTGTGTTTCTTATAAGGCGAGCTAGCGTTTGTTTACCAGTCCTAAATGGAGTTTAATCACATGCAGTTTCTAGTCCTACGAGCAAGAGTTGTTTTATGGTAAGAAGAGTCACTTTGTGCTGCCATTGCCATACACAGGACAAATAGCACTGGCGTCTGTTCCTAGCAAGTACAGTGTATTGGACTGAAGAGGATCTACTGTTCTTTCAGGTTCCTAAGCAGAATTGAACTAGATATGGCCGTGTGTGTAGGAAGCACAGTTCGTTTGTTCTGAGCAAGCTCACTGTTTGGACCCTATAGGAAACACAGTAGAGTAGAAGTGTGCTCTTTTCTCAAAAGCAGAGTGTGTTTCTTGTAAGGCGAGCTAGCGTTTGTTTCCCAGTCATAAATGGAGTTGAATCACAGGCAGTTTCTAGTCCTATGAGCAAGAGTTGTTTTCTGGTAAGGAAAGTCACTATTGCGCTCCCATTGCCATACACAGTGCAAATAGCACTCGCGTCTGTTCCCAGCAAGTACAGTGTATCGGATAGAAGAGGAGCTACTTTTCTTGTCAGTTTCCTAAGCAGAGTTGAACGAGATATGGCCCGTGTGTGTAGGAAGCACAGTTCTTATATTCTGAGCAAGCTCACTGTTCTGGCCCTATAGGAAACACAGTAGAGTAGAAGAGTGCTCTTTTCTCAAAAGCAGAGTGTGTTTCTTGTAAGGCGAGCTAGCGTTTCTTTCCTAGACCTAAATGGAGTTGAATCACATGCAGATTCAGGTCCTAAGAACAAGAGTTCTTTTCTGGTAAGGAAAGTCACATTGCGCTCCCATTGCCATACACAGTACAAATAGCACTCGTATCTGTTCCCAGCAAGAACAGTGTATTGGACTGGATAGGTGCTACTGTTCTTGTCAGTTTCCTAAGCAGAGTTGAACTAGATATGATCCGTGTTTGTAGGAAGCACAGTTCTTTTGTTCTTTGCAAGCTCACTGTTTGGACCCCATAGGAAACACAATAGAGCAGAAGAGTGCTCTTTTCTCTAAAGCAGAGTGTGTTACTTGTAAGGCAAGCTAGCGTTTGTTTCCCAGTCCTAAATGGAGTTGAATCCCATGCAGTTTCTGGTACTACGAGCAAGAGTTGTTTTCTGGTATAAAGAGTCACTATTGCGCTGCCATTGCCATACACAGGACAAATAGCACTGGCGTCTATTCGCAGCAAGTACAGTATATTGGGCTGAAGAGGATCTATTGTTCTTGTCAGGTTCCTAAGCAGACTTGAACTAGATATGGCCATGTGTGTAGGAAGCACAGTTTTTTTGTTCTGAGCAAGCTCACTGTTCGGACCCCATAGGAAACACAATAGAGTAGAAGAGTGCTTTTTTCTCAAAAGCAGAGTGTGTTTCTTGTAAGGCCAGCTAGCGTTTGTTTCCCAGTCCTAAATGGAGTTGAAATACACATGCAGTTTCTGGTCCTACGAGCAAGAGTTGTTTTCTGGTAAGAAGAGTCACTATTGTGCTCCCTTTGCCATACACAGTGCAAATAGCACTCGCGTCTGCTCTCAGCAAGTACAGTGTATTTGATTGAAGAGGAGCTACTGTTCTTGTCAGTTTCCTAAGCAGACTTGAACTAGATATGGCCCGTGTGTGTAGGAAGCACAGTTCATTTGTTCTGAGCAAGCTCACTGTTTGGACCCCATAGGAAACACAGTAGAATAGAAGAGTACTCTTTTCTCAAAAGCAGAGTGTGTTTCTTGTAAGGCGAGCTAGCTTTTGTTTCCCAATCCTAAATGGAGTTGAATCACATCCAGTTTCTGGTCCTACGAGCAAGAGTAGATTTCTGGTAAGAAGAGTCAATATTGCGCTCCCATTGTCATACACAGGGCAAATAGCACTGGCGTCTCTTCCCAGCATGTACAGTGTATTGGACTGAAGAGGAGCTATTGTTCTAGTCAGGTTCCTAAGCAGAGTTGAACTAGATATGGCCTGTGTGTGTAGGAAGTGCAATTCTTTTGTTCTGAGCAAGCTCACTGTTTGGACCCCATAGGAAAAACAGTAGAGTAGATGTGTGCCTTATTCTCAAAAGCAGAGCGTGTTTCTTGTAAGGCGAGCTAGCGTTTGTTTCCCAGTCCTAAGTGGATTGAATCAAATGCAGTTTCTGGTCCTACGAGCAAGAGTTGTTTTCTTGTAAGAAGAGTCACTATTGTGCTCCCATTGCTGTACACAGTGCAAATAGCACTCGCGTCTGTTCCGAGTAAGTACAGTGTATTGGACTGAAGAGGATCTACTGTTCTCGTCAGTTTCCTAGTCAGAGTTGAACTAGATATGGCCCGTGTGTGTAAGAAGCACAGTTCTTTTGTTCTGAGCAAGCTCACTGTTCGGACCCCATAGGAAACACAGTAGAGTAGATGAGTGCTCTTTTCTCAAAAGCCAAGTGCGTTTAGTGTAAGACGACCTAGCGTTTGCTTCACAGTCCTAAATGGAGTTGAATAACATGTAGTTTCTGGACGTACAAGCAAGAGTTGTTTTCTGGTAAGGAAAGTCACAATTGCGCTCCCATTGTCATACACAGGGTAAATAGCACTGGCGTCTGTTCCCAGCATGTACAGTGTATTGGACTGAAGAGGATCTACTGTTCTTGTCAGTTTCCTAAGCACAATTGAACTAGATATGGCCATGTGTGTAGGAAGCACAGTTCTTTTGTTCTGAGCAAGCTCACTGTTCTGGCCCTATAGGAAACACAGTAGAGTAGAAGAGTGCTCTTTTCTCAAAAGCAGAGTGTGTTTCTTGTATGGCAAGATAGCGTTTGCTTCCCAGACCTAAATAGAGTTGAATCACATGCAGTTTCTGCTCCTACAAGCAAGAATTGTTTTCTTTTAAGAAGAGTCACTATTGTGATCCCTTTGCCATACACAGTGCAAATAGCACTCGTGTCTGTTCCCAGCAAGTACAGTGTATTGGACTGAAGAGGAGCTACTGTTCTTGTCAGTTTCCTAAGCAGACTTGAACTAGATATGGCCCGTGTGTGTAGGAAGCACAGTTCATTTGTTTTGAGCAAGCTCACTGTTCGGACCCCATATTAAACACAGTTGAGTAGAAGAGTGCATTTTTCTCAAAAGCAGAGTGTGTTTCTTGTAAGGCCAGCTAGCGTTTGTTTCCCAGTCCTAAATGGAGTTGAAATACACATGCAGTTTCTGGTCCTACGAGCAAGAGTTGTTTTCTGGTAAGAAGAGTCACTATTGTGCTCCCTTTGCCATACACAGTGCAAATAGCCCTCGCGTCTGTTCCCAGCAAGTACAGTGTATTGGAATGAAGAAGAGCTAATGTTCTTGTCAGTTTCCTAAGCAGAGTTGAACTAGATATGGCCCATGTGTGTAGGAAGCACAGTTCTTTTGTACTCAGCAAGCTCACTGTTCTGGCCCTGTAGGAAACACAGTAGAGTAGAAGAGTGCTCTTTCCTCAAAACCAGAGTGTGTTTTTTGTAAGGCGAGCTAGCGTTTGTTTCGCAGTCCTAAATGGATTTGAATCACATGCAGTTTTCGTTCCTATGAGCAATAGTTGTTTTCTGGTAAGGAAAGTCACTATTGTGCTCCCTTTGCCATACACAGTGCAAATAGCACTTGTGTCTGTTCCCAGGAAGTACAGTGTATTGGACTGAAGAGGAGCTACTGTTCTTGTCAGTTTCCTAAGCAGAGTTGAACTAGATATGGCCCGTGTGTGTAGGAAGCACAGTTCTTTTGTTCTCAGCAAGCTCATTGTTCGGACCCCATAGGAAACACAGTAGAGTAGAAGAGTACTCTTTTCTCAAAAGCAGAGTGTGTTTCTTGTAAGGCGATCTAGCGTTTGATTCCCAGTCCTAAATGGAGTTGAATCACATGCAGTGTCTGGTCATACGAGCATGAGTTGTTTTCTGGTAAGAAGAGTCACTATTGCACTCCCATTGTCACACACAGGGCAAATAGCACTGGCTTCTCTTCCCAGCATGTACAGTCTATTGGACTGAAGAGGTTCTACTGTTTTTGTCAGTTTCCTAAGCAGAATTGAACAAGATATGGCCCGTGTGTGTAGGAAGCACAGTTCTTTTGTTCTGAGCAAGCTCACATTGCGAACCCCATAGGAAACACAGTAGAGTAGAAGAGTGCATTTTTCTCAAAAGCAGAGTGTGTTTCTTATAATGCGAGCTAGCGTTTGTTTCCCAGTCCTAAATGGAGATGAAATACACATGCAGTTTCTGGTCCTACGAGCAAGAGTTGTTTTCTGGTAAGAAGAGTCACTATTGTGCTCCGTTTGTCATACACAGTGCAAATAGCCCTTGCGTCTGTTCCCAGCAAGTACAGTGTATTGGACTGAAGAGGAGCTACTGTTCTTGTCAGTTTCCTAAGCAGAGTTGAACTAGATATGGCCCGTGTGTGTAAGAAGCACAGTTCTTTTGTTCTGAGCAAGCTCACTGTTTGGATCCCATAGGAAACATGGAAGAGTAGAAGAGTGCTCTTTTCTCAAAAGCAGAGTGTGCTTCTTGTAAGGCGAGCTAGCGTTTGTTTCCCAATCCTAAATGGAGTTGAATCACATTCAGTTTCTGGTCCCACGAGCAAGAGTAGTTTTCTGGTAAGAAGAGTCAATATTGCGCTCCCATTGTCATACACAGGGCAAATAGCACTGGCGTCTCTTCGCAGCATGTACAGTGTATTGGACTGAAGAGGAGCTATTGTTCTAGTCAGGTTCCTAAACAGAGTTGAACTAGATATGGCCTGTGTGTGTAGGAAGCGCAATTCTTTTGTTCTGAGCAAGCTCACTGTTTGGACCCCATAGGAAAAACAGTAGAGTAGATGTGTGCCTTATTCTCAAAAGCAGAGCGTGTTTCTTGTAAGGCGAGCTAGCGTTTGTTTCCCAGTCCTAAGTGGATTGAATCAAATGCAGTTTCTGGTCCTACGAGCAAGAGTTGTTTTCTTGTAAGAAGAGTCACTATTGTGCTCCCATTGCTGTACACAGTGCAAATAGCACTCGCGTCTGTTCCGAGTAAGTACAGTGTATTGGACTGAAGAGGAGCTACTGTTCTCGTCAGTTTCCTAAGCAGAGTTGAACTAGATATGGCCCGTGTGTGTAAGAAGCACAGTTCTTTTGTTGTGAGCAAGCTCACTGTTCGGACCCCATAGGAAACACAGTAGTGTAGATGAGTGCTCTTTTCTCAAAAGCCGAGTGCGTTTAGTGTAAGACGACCTAGCGTTTGCTTCACAGTCCTAAATGGAGTTGAATAACATGTAGTTTCTGGACGTACAAGCAAGAGTTGTTTTCTGGTAAGGAAAGTCACAATTGCGCTCCCATTGTCATACACAGGGTAAATAGCACTGGCGTCTGTTCCCAGCATGTACAGTGTATTGGACTGAAGAGGATCTACTGTTCTTGTCAGTTTCCTAAGCACAATTGAACTAGATACGGCCATGTGTGTAGGAAGCACAGTTCTTTTGTTCTGAGCAAGCTCACTGTTCTGGCCCTATAGGAAACACAGTAGGGTAGAAGAGTGCTCTTTTCTCAAAAGCAGAGTGTGTTTCTTGTAAGGCAAGATAGCGTTTGCTTCCCAGACCTAAATGGAGTTGAATCACATGCACTTTCTGGTCCTACAAGCAAGAATTGTTTTCTTGTAAGAAGAGTCACTATTGTGCTCCCATTGCCGTACACAGTGCAAATAGCACTCGCGTCTGTTCCCAGCAAGTACAGTGTATTGGACTGAAGAGGAGCTACTGTTCTTGTCAGTTTCCTAAGCAGACTTGAACTAGATATGGCCCGTGTGTGTAGGAAGCACAGTTCATTTGTTCTGAGCAAGCTCACTGTTCGGACCCCATAGGAAACACAGTAGAGTAGAAGAGTGCATTTTTCTCAAAAGCAGAGTGTGTTTCTTGTAAGGCCAGCTAGCGTTTGTTTCCCAGTTCTAAAAGGAGTTGAAATACACATGCAGTTTCTGGTCCCACGAGCAAGAGTTGTTTTCTGGTAAGAAGAGTCACTATTGTGCTCCCTTTGCCATACACAGTGCAAATAGCACTCGCGTCTGTTCCCAGCAAGTACAGTGTATTGGAATGAAGAGGAGCTAATGTTCTTGTAATTTTCCTAAGCAGAGTTGAACTAGATATGGCCTGTGTGTGTAGGAATCACAGTTCTTTCGTTCTCAGCAAGCTCACTGTTCGGACCCCATAGAAAACACAGTAGAGTAGAAGAGTGCTCTTTTCTCAAAAGTAGAGTGTGTTTCTTGTAAGGTGAGCTAGCGTTTGTTTCCCAGTCCTAAATGGAGTTGAAATACACATGCAGTTTCTGGTCCTACGATCAAGAGTTGTTTTCTGGTTAGAAGAGTCACTATTGCGCTCCCTTTGCCATACACAATGCAAATAGCCCTCGCGTCTGTTCCCAGCATGTACAGTGTATTGGACTGAAGAGGAGCTACTGTTCTTGTCAGTTTCCTAAGCAGAGTTGAACTAGATATGGCCCATGTGTGCAGGAAGCTCAGTTCTTTTGTACTCAGCAAGCTCACTGTTCTGGCCCTATAAAAAACACAGTAGAGTAGAAGAGTGCTCTTTCCTCAAAAACAGAGTGTGTTTTTTGTAAGGGGAGCTAGCCTTTGTTTTGCAGTCCTAAATGGAGTTGAATCACATGCAGTTTGCGTTCCTACGAGCAACAGTTTTTTTCTGGTAAGGAAAGTCACTATTGTGCTCCCATTGCCATACACAGTGCAAATAGCACTTGCGTCTGTTCCCAGCAAGTACAGTGTATTGGACTGAAGAGGAGCTAGTGTTCTTGGTAGTTTCCTAAGCAGAATTGAACTAGATATGGCCCGTGTGTGTAGGAAGCACAGTTCTTTTGTTCTGAGCAAGCTCACTGTTTGGACCCCATAGGAAACACAGTAGAGTAGAACAGTGCTCTTTTCTCAAAAGCAGAGTGTGTTTCTTGTAAGGCGAGCTAGCGTTTGTTTCCCAGTCCTACATGGAGTTGAATCACATGCAGTTTCTGGTCCTAAGAGAAGAGTTTTTTCTGGTAATAAGAGTCACTATTGCGCTCCCATTGTCATACTCAGGGCAAATAGCACTGGCCTCTGTTCCCAGCATGTACAGTGTATTGGACTGAAGAGGATCTACTGTTCTTGTCAGGTTCCTAAGCAGAGTTGAACTAGATATGGCCCATGTGTGTAGGAAGCACAGTTCTTTTGTACTCAGCAAGCTCACTGTTTGGATGCCATAGGAAACACAGTAGAGTAGAAGTGTGCTCTTTTCTAAAAAGCAGAGTGTGTTTCTTGTAAGGCGAGCTAGCTTTTGTTTCCCAGTCGTAAACGAAGTTGACTCACATGCAGTTTCTGTTCCTACGAGCAAGAGTTGTTTTTTGGTGAGAAGAGTCACTATTGCGCTCCCATTGCCATACACAGTGCAAATAGCACTTGCGTCTGTTCCAATCAAGTACAGTGTATTGGACTGAGAGGAAATACTGTTCTTGTCAGTTTCCTGAGCAGAGTTGAACTAGATATGGCCCGTGTGTATAGGAAGCACAGTTCTTTTGTTCTGAGCAAACTAACTTTCTGGCCCTATAGGAAACACAGTAGAGTAGAAGAGTGCTCTTTTCTCAAAAGCAGAGTGTGTTTCTTGTAAGGCGAGCTAGCATTTGTTTCCCAGTCCTAAATGGAGTTGAATCACATGCAGTTTCTGGTCCTACAAGCAAGAGTTGTTTTCTGGTAAGAAGAGTCACTATTGCGCTCGAATTGTCATACACAGGGCAAATAGCACTGGCCTCTGTTCCCAGCATGTACAGCGTATTGTACTGAAGAGGATCTACTGTTCTTGTCAGTTTCCTAAGCAGAGTTGAACTAGATATGGCCCGTGTGTGTAGGAAGCACAGTTCTTTTGTTCTCAGCAAGCTCACTGTTCGGACCCCATAGGAAACACAGTAGAGTAGAAGAGTGCTCTTTTCTCAAAAGCAGAGTGTGTTTCTTGTAAGGCGAGCTAGCGTTTGTTTCCCAGTCCTAAATGGAGTTGAATCACATGCAGTGTCTGGTCATACGAGCAAGAGTTGTTTTCTGGTAAGAAGAGTTACTATTGCGCTCCCATTGTCACACACAGGGCAAATAGCACTGGCGTCTCTCCCCAGCATGTACAGTCTATTGGACTGAAGAGGTTCTACTGTTCTTGTCAGTTTCCTAAGCAGAATTGAACAAGATATGGCCCGTGTGTGTAGGAAGCACAGTTCTTTTGTTCTGAGCAAGCTCACATTGCGAACCCCATAGGAAACACAGTAGAGTAGAAGAGTGCATTTTTCTCAAAAGCAGAGTGTGTTTCTTATAATGCGAGCTAGCGTTTGTTTCCCAGTCCTAAATGGAGATGAAATACACATGCAGTTTCTGGTCCTACGAGCAAGAGTTGTTTTCTGGTAAGAAGAGTCACTATTGTGCTCCGTTTGTCATACACAGTGCAAATAGCCCTTGCGTCTGTTCCCAGCAAGTACAGTGTATTGGACTGAAGAGGAGCTACTGTTTTTGTCAGTTTCCTAAGCAGAGTTGAACTAGATATGGCCCGTGTGTGTAGGAAGCACAATTCTATTGTTCTGAGCAATCTCACTGTTTTGAACCCATAGGAAACACAGTAGAGTAGATGTGTGCCTTATTCTCAAAAGCAGAGCGTGTTTCTTGTAAGGCAAGCTAGCGTTTGTTTCCCAGTCCTAAGTGGATTGAATCAAATGCAGTTTCTGGTACTACGAGCAAGAGTTGTTTTCTTGTAAGAAGAGTCACTATTGCGCTCCCTTTGCATTACACAGTGCAAATAGCCCTCGCGTCTGTTCCCAGCAAGTACAGTGTATTGGACTGAAGAGGAGCTACTGTTCTTGTCAGTTTCCTAAGCAGAATTGAACTAGATATGGCCCCTGTGTGTAGGAAGCACAGTTCTTTTGTTCTGAGCAAGCTCACTGTTCGGACCCCATAGGAAACACAGTAGAGTAGAAGAGTGCTCTTTTCTCAAAAGCAGAGTGTGTTTCTTGTAAGGTGAGCTACCGTTTGTTTCCCAGTATTAAATGGAGTTGAATCAAATGCAGTTTTTGGTCCTATGAGCAAGAGTTGTTTTCTGGTAAGAAGAGTCACTATTGCGCTCCCATTGCTATACATAGTACAAATAACACTCGCGTCTGTTTCCAGCAAGTACAGTGTATTGGTCTGAAGAGGAGCTACTGTTCATGTCAGTTTCCTAAGAAAAGTTGAACTAGATAAGGCCCGTGTGTGTAGGAAGCACAGTTCTTTTGTTCTGAGCAAGCTCACTGTTCGAACCCCCCCATAGGAAACACAGTAGAGAGAAGAGTGCTCTTTTCTCAAAAGCAGAGTGTGTTTCTTGTAAGGCGAGCTAGCGTTTGTTTCCCAGTCCTAAATGGAGTTGAATCACATGCAGTTTCTGGTCCTAAGAAAAAGAGTTGTTTTCTGGTAAGAAGAGTCACTATTGCGCTCCCATTGCCATACATAGTGCAAATAGCTCTGGCGTCTGTACCGTTTGTACAGCGTTTGGACTGAAGAGGATGTTCTGTTCTTTTCAGTTTCCTAAGCAGAGTTGAACTAGATATGGCCCGTGTGTGTAGGACGCACAGTTCTTTTGTTCTGAGCAAGCTCACATTTCGAACCCCACAGGAAACACAGTAGAGTAGAAGAGAGCATTTTTCTCAAAAGCAGAGTGTGTTTCTTGTAAGGCGAGCTAGCGTTTGTTTCCCAATCCTAAATGGAGTTGAATCACATCCAGGTTTGGTCCTACGAGCAAGAGTTGTTTTCTGGGAAGAAGAGTCACTATTGCGCTCCCTTTGCCATACACAGTGCAAATAGCGCTCGCGTCTGTTCCCAGCAAGTACAGTGTATTGGACTGAAGAGGAGCTACTGTTCTTGTCAGTTTCCTTAGCAGAGTTGAACTAGATATGGCCCATGTGTGTAGGAAGCACAGTGCTTTTGTTCTCAGCAAGCTCACTGTTCGGACCCCATAGAAAACACAGTAGAGTAGAAGAGTGCTCTTTCCTCAAAAGCAGAGAGTGTTTTTTGTAAGGCGAGCTAGCGTTTGTTTCCCAGTCTTAAATGGAGTTGAATCAAATGCAGTTTTTGGTCATACGAGCAAGAGTTGTTTTCTGGTAAGGAAAGTCAATATTGCGCTCCCATTGCCATACACAGTGCAATTAGCACTCGCGTCTGTTCCCAGCAAGTACAGTGTATGGGACTGAAGAGGAGCTACTGTTCTTGTCAGTTTCCTAAGCAGAGTTGAACTAGATATGATCCGTGTGTGTAGGAAGCACAATTCTTTTGTTCTGAGCAAGCTCACTGTTTGTAACCCACAGGAAACACAGTAGAGAAGATGTGTGCCCTATTCTCAAAAGCAGAGCATGTCTCTTGTAAGGCGAGCTAACGTTTGTTTCCCAGTCCTAAGTGGATTGATTCAAATGCAGTTTCTGGTACTAAGAGCAAGAGTTGTTTTCTGGTAAGAAGAGTCACTATTGCGCTCCCTTTGCCATACACAGTACAAATAGCACTCGTGTCTGTTCCAGCAAGTACAGTGTATTGGACTGAAGAGGAGCTACTGTTCTTGTCAGTTAACGAAGCAGAATTGAACTAGATATGGCCCGTGTGTGTAGGAAGCACAGTTCTTTTGTTCTGAGCAGGGTCACTGTTCTGGCCCTATTGGAAACACCGTAGAGTAGAAGAGTGCTCTTTTCTCAAAAGCAGAGTGTGTTTCTTGTAAGGCGAGCTAGCGTTTGTTTCCCAGTCCTAAGTGGATTGAAACAAATGCAGTTTCTGGTTCTAAGAGCAAGAGTTGTTTTCTGGTAAGAAGAGTCACTATTGCACTCCCATTGCCATACGCAGTACAAATAGCACTCGCGTCGGTTTCCAGCAAGTACAGTGTATTGGTCTGAAGAGGAGCTACTGTTCTTGTCAGTTTCCTAAGCACAGTGGAACTAGATATGGCCGTGTGTGTAGGAAGCACAGTTCTTTTGTTCTCAGCAAGCTCACTGTTCGGACCACGTAGAAAACACAGTAGAGTAGAAGAGTGCTCTTTTCTCAAAAGCAGAGTGTGTTTCTGTAAGGTGAGCTAGCTTTTGTTTCCCAGTCCTAAATGGAGTTGAATCACATGCAGTTTCTGGTCCTACAAGCGAGAGTTGTTTTCTGGTAAGGAAAGTCTCTATTGCGCTCCCATTGTCATACACAGTGCAAATAGCCCTCTTGTCTGTTCCCAGCAAGTACAGTGTATTTGAGTGAAGAGGAGCTACTGTTTTTGTCAGTTTCCTAAGGAGAGTTGAACTAGATATGACCCGTGTGTGTAGGAAGCACAGTTCTTTTGTTCTGAGCAAGCACACTGTTTGGACCCCATAGGAAACACAGTAGAATAGATGTGTGCCCTATTCTCAAAAGCAGAGTGTGTTTTTTGTAAGGCGAGCTAGCGTTTGTTTCGCAGTCCTAAATGGAGTTGAATCACATGCAGTTTCCATTCCTACGAGCAAGAGTTGTTTTCTGGTAAGGAAAGTCACTATTGCGCTCCCATTGTCATACTCAGGGCAAATAGCACTGGCCTCTGTTCCTAGCATGTACAGTGTACTGGACTAAAGAGGATCTACTGTTCTTGTCAGGTTCCTAAGCAGAGTTGACCTAGATATGGCCCATGTGTGTAGGAAGCACAGTTCTTTTGTACTCAGCAAGCTCACTCTTCTGGCCCTATAGGAAACACAGTAGATTAGAAGAGTGCTCTTTCCTCCAAAGCAGAGTGTGTTTCTTGTAAGGCCAGCTAGAGTTTGTTTCCCAGTCCTAAATGGAGTTGAATCACATGCAGTTTCCGTTCCTATGAGCAAGAGTTGTTTTCTGGTAAGGAAAGTAAACTATTGCGCTCCCATTGCCAAACACAGTGCAAATAGCCCTCGCGTCTGTTCCCAGCAAGTACAGTGTATTGGACTGAAGAGGAGCTAGTGTTCTTGTCAGTTTCCTAAGCAAATTTGAACTAGATATGGCCCATGTGTGTAGGAAGCACAGTTCTTTTGTACTCAGCAAGCTCAATGTTCTGGCCCTATAGGAAACACAGTAGATTAGAAGAGTGCTCTTTCCTCCAAAGCAGAGTGTGTTTCTTGTAAGGCGAGCTAGTGTTTGCTTCCCAATCCTAAATGGAGTTGAAATACACATGCAGTTTCTGGTCCTACGAGCAAGAGTTTTTTCTGGTAATAAGAGTCACTATTGCGCTCCCATTGTCATACTCAGGGCAAATAGCACTGGCCTCTGTTCCTAGCATGTACAGTGTACTGGACTAAAGAGGATCTACTGTTCTTGTCAGGTTCCTAAGCAGAGTTGAACTAGATATGGCCCATGTGTGTAGGAAGCACAGTTCTTTTGTACTCAGCAAGCTCACTGTTCTGGCCCTATAGGAAACACAGTAGATTAGAAGAGTGCTCTTTCCTCCAAAGCAGAGTGTGTTTCTTGTAAGGCCAGCTAGATTTTGTTTCCCAGTCCTAAATGGAGTTGAATCACATGCAGTTTCCGTTCCTATGAGCAAGAGTTGTTTTCTGGTAAGGAAAGTCACTATTGCGCTCCCATTGCCAAACACAGTACAAATAGCCCTAGAGTCTGTTCCCAGCAAGTACAGTGTATTGGAATGAAGAGGAGCTACTGTTCTTGTCAGTTTCCTAAGCAAATTTGAACTAGATATGGCGCGTGTGTGTAGGAAGCACAGTTCTTTTGTTCTGAGCAAGCTCACTGTTTGGATCCCATAGGAAACACAGTAGAGTAGAAGAGTGCTCTTTTCTCAAAAGCAGAGTGTGGTTCTTGTAAGGCAAGCTAGCGTTTGTTTCCCAATCCTAAATGGAGTTGAATTAGATGCAGTTTCTGGTCCTACGTGCAAGAGTTTTTTCTGGTAATAAGAGTCACTATTACGCTCCCATTGTCATACTCAGGGCAAATAGCACTGTCCTCTGTTCCCAGCATGTACAGTGTATTGGACTATAGAGGATCTACTGTTCTTGTCAGGTTCCTAAGCAGAGTTGAACTAGATATGGCCCATGTGTGTAGGAAGCACAGTTCTTTTGTACTCAGCAAGCTCAATGTTCTGGCCCTATAGGAAACACAGTAGATTAGAAGAGTGCTCTATCCTCCAAAGCAGAGTGTGTTTCTTGTAATGCGAGCTAGTGTTTGTTTCCCAATCCTAAATGGAGTTGAAATACACATGCACTTTCTGTTCCTATGAGCAAGAGATGTTTTCTGGTAAGAAGAGTCACTATTGCGCTCCCATTGCCATACACAGTGCAAAAAGCACTGGCGTCTGTACCCAGCAAGTACAGTGTATTGGACTGAAGAGGAGCTACTGTTCTTGTCAGTTTCCTAAGCAGACTTGAACTAGACATGGCCCGTGTGTATAGGAAGCACAGTTCTTTTGTACTCAGCAAGCTCACTGTTCTGGCCCTATAGGAAACACAGTAGAGTAGAAGAGTGCTCTTTCCTCAAAGGCAGAGTGTGTTTTTTGTAAGGCGAGGTAGCGTTTGTTTCGCAGTCCTAAATGGAGTTGAATCACATGCAGTTTCCGTTCCTACGACCAAGAGTTGTTTACTGGTAAGGAAAGTCACTATTGCGCTCCCATTGACATACACAGTGCAAATAGCACTTGCATCTGTTCCGAGCAAGTACAGTGTATTGGACTGAAGAGGAGCTACTGTTCTTGTCAGTTTCCTAAGCAGACTTGAACTAGATATGGCCCGTTTGTGTAGGAAGCACAGTTCTTTTGTTCTGAGCAAGCTCACTGTTCGGAACCCATAGGAAACACAGTAGAGTAGAAGAGTGCTCTTTTCTCAAAAGCAGAGTGTGTTTCTTGTAAGGCGAGCTAGCGTTTGTTTCCCAGACCTAAATGGAGTTGAATCACATGCAGTTTCTGGTCCTACGAGCAAGAGGTGTTTTCTGGTAAGAAGAGTCACTATTGCGCTCCCATAGCCATACACAGTGCAAATAGCACTGGCGTCTGTACCCAGCATGTACAGCGTATTGGACTGAAGAGGATCTTCTGTTCTTTTCAGTTTCCTAAGCAGAGTTGAACTAGATATGGCCCGTGTGTGTAGGAAGCACAGTTCTTTTGTTCTGAGCAAGCTCACATTTCGAACCCCAGAGGAAACACAGTAGAGTAGAAGAGTGCATTTTTCTCAAAAGCAGAGCGTGTTTCTCGTAAGGCGAGCTAGCATTTGTTTCCCAGTCCTAAATGGAGTTGAATCACACGCAGTTTCTGGTCCTACGAGCAAGAGTTTTTTCTGGTAATAAGAGTCACTATTGCGCTCCCATTGTCATACTCAGGGAAATAGCACTGGCCTCTGTTCCCAGCATGTACAGTGTATTGGACTGAGGAGGAGCTATTGTTCTAGTCAGGTTCCTAAGCAGAGTTGAACTAGATATGGCCCGTGTGTGTAGGAAGCACAGTTCTTTTGTTCTCAGGAAGCTCACTGTTCGGACCCCATAAAAAACACAGTAGAATAGAAGAGTGCTCTTTTCTCAAAAGCAGAGTGTGTTTTTTGTAAGGAGAGCTAGCGTTTGTTTCCCAGTCCTAAATGGAGTTGAATCACATGCAGTTTCTGGTCCTACGAGCAAGAGTTGTTTTCTGGTAAGAAGAGTCACTATTGTGCTCCCATTGTCATACACAGTGCAAATAGCACTCGCGTCTGTTCCCAGCAAGTACAGTGTATTGGACTGAAGAGGAGCTACTGTTCTTGTCAGTTTCCTAAGCAGAGTTGAACTACATATGGTCCATGTGTGTAGGAAGCTCAGTTCTTTTGTACTCAGCAAGCTCACTGTTCTGGCCCTATAGGAAACACAGTAGAGTAGAAGAGTGCTCTTTCCTCAAAAACAGAGTGAGTTTTTTGTAAGGCGAGCTAGCCTTTGTTTCGCAGTCCTAAATGGAGTTGAATCACATGCAGGTTCCGTTCCTACGAGCAACAGTTTTTTTCCTGTAAGGAAAGTCACTATTGCGCTCCCATTGCCATACACAGTGCAAATAGCACTCGCGTCTCTTCCCAGCAAGTACAGTGTATTGGACTGAAGAGGAGCTACTGTTCTTGTTAGTTTCCTAAGCAGAATTGAACTAGATATGGCCCGTGTGTGTAGGAAGCACAGTTCTTTTGTTCTGAGCAAGCTCACTGTTTGGACCCCATAGGAAACACAGTAGAATAGAAGAGTGCTCTTTTCTCAAAAGCAGAGTGTGTTTCTTGTAAGGCGAGCTAGCGTTTGTTTCCCAGTCCTAAATGGAGTTGAATCACATGCAGTTACTGGTACTACGATCAAGAGTATTTTTCTGGAAAGAAGAGTCACTATTGCGCTCCCATTGCCATACACTGTGCAAATAGCACTGGCGTCTGTACACAGCATGTACAGCATATTGGACTGAAGAGGATCTTCTGTTCTTTTCAGTTTCCTAAGCAGAGTTGAACTAGATATGGCCTGTGTGTGTAGGAAGCACAGTTCTTTTGTACTTAGCAAGCTCACTGTTCTGGCCCTATAGGAAACACAGTAGAGAAGAGTGCTCTTTCCTCAAAAGCAGAGTGTGTTTTTTGTAAGGCGAGGTAGCGTTTGTTTCGCAGTCCTAAATGGAGTTGAATCACAAGCAGTTTCCGTTCCTACGAGCAAGAGTTGTTTACTGGTAAGGAAAGTCACTATTGCACTCCCATTGACATACACAGTGCAAATAGCACTCGCGTCTGTTCCCAGCAAGTACAGTGTATTGCACTGAAGAGGAGCTTCTATTCTTCTCAGTTTCCATAGCAGAATTGAACTAGATATGGCCCGTGTGTGTAGGAAGCACAGTTCTTTTGTTCTGAGCAAGCTCACTGTTTGGAACCCATAGGAAACACAATAGAGTAGAAGAGTGCTCTTTTCTCAAAAGCAGAGTGTGTTTCTTGTAAGGCGAGCTAGCGTTTGTTTCCCAGTCCTAAATGGAGTTGAATCACATGCAGTTTCTGGTCCTACGAGCAAGAGTTGTTTTCTGGTAAGGAAAGTCACTATAGCGCTCCCATTGCCAAACACAGTGCAAATAGCACTCGCATCTGTTCACAGCAAGTACAGTGTATTGGACTGAAGAGGATCTACTGTTCTTGTTAGGTTCCTAAGCAGAATTGAACTAGATATGGCCCGTGTGTGTAGGAAGCACAGTTCTTTTGTTCTGAGCAAGCTCACTGTTTGTTCCCCATAGGAAACACAGTAGAATAGAAGAGTGCTCTTTTCTCAAAAGCAGAGTGTGTTTCTTGTAAGGCGAGCTAGCGTTTGTTTCCCAGTCCTAAATGGAGTTGAATCACATGCAGTTTCTGGTCCTACGAGCAAGAGATGTTTTCTGGTAAGAAGAGTCACTATTGCGCTCCCATTGCCATACACAGTGCAAATAGCACTGGTGTCTGTACCCAGCATGTACAGCGTATTGGACTGAAGAGGATCTTCTGTTCTTTTCAGTTTCCTAAGCAGAGTTGAACTAGATATGGCCTGTGTGTGTAGGAAGCACAGTTCTTTTGTACTCAGCAAGCTCACTGTTCTGGCCCTATAGGAAACACAGTAGAGAAGAGTGCTCTTTCCTCAAAAGCAGAGTGTGTTTCTTGTAAGGCGAGCTAGCGTTTGTTTCCCAGTCCTAAATGGAGTTGAATCACATGCAGTTTCTGGTCCTACGAGCAAGAGTTGTTTTCTGGTAAGAAGAGTCACTATTGCGCTCCCATTGTCATACTCAGGGCAAATAGCACTGGCCTCTGTTCCCAGCATGTACAGTGTATTGGACTAAAGATGATCTACTGTTCTTGTCAGGTTCCTAAGCAGAGGTGAACTAGATATGGCCCATGTGTGTAGGAAGCACAGTTCTTTTGTACTCAGCAAGCTCACTGTTCTGGCCCTATAGGAAACACAGTAGAGTAGAAGAGTGCTCTTTCCTCAGAAGCAGAGTGTGTTTTTTGTAAGGCGAGCTAGCGTTTGTTTCGCAGTGCTAAATGGAGTTGAATCACATGCAGTTTCCGTTCCTACGAACAAGAGTTATTTTCTGGTAAGGAAAGTCACTATTGTGCTCCCATTGCCATACACAGTGCAATTAGCACTCGCGTCTGTTTCCAGCAAGTACAGTGTATTGGACTGAAGAGGAGCTACTGTTCTTGTCAGTTTCCTAAGCAGAATTAAACTAGATATGGCCCGTGTGTGTAGGAAGCACAGTTCTTTTGTTCTGAGCAAGCTCACTGTTTGGATCCCATAGGAAACACAGTAGAGTAGAAGAGTGCTCTTTTCTCAAAAGAAGAGTGTGTTTCTTGTAAGGCGAGCTAGCATTTGCTTCCCAATCCTAAATGGAGTTGAATCACATCCAGGTTCTGGTCCTACGATCAAGAGTTGTTTTCTGGTAAGAAGAGTCACTGTTGCGCTCCCTTTGCCATACACAGTGCAAATAGCCCTCGCGTCTGTTCCCAGCAAGTACAGTGTATTGGACTGAAGAGGAGCTACTGTTTTTGTCAGTTTCCTAAGCAGAGTTGAAATAGATATGACCTGTGTGTGTAGGAAGCACAGTTCTTTTGTTCTGAGCAAGCTCACTGTTTGGACCCCATAGGAAACACAGTAGAGTAGATGTGTGCCCTATTCTCAAAAGCAGAGTGTGTTTTTTGTAAGGCGAGCTAGCGTTTGTTTCCCAGTCCTAAGTGGATTGAATCAAATGCAGTTTCTGGTCCTACGAGCAAGAGTTGTTTTCTTGTAAGAAGAGTCACTATTGTGCTCCCTTTGCCATACAGAGTGCAAATAGCACTCGCGTCTGTTCCCAGTAAGTACAGTGTATTGGACTGAAGTGGAGCTACTGTTCTTGTCAGTTTCCTAAGCAGACTTGAACTAGATATGGCCCGTGTGTGTAGGAAGCACAGTTCATTTGTTCTGAGCAAGCTCACTGTTTGGACCCCATAGGAAACACAGTAGAGTAGAAGAGTGCATTTTTCTCAAAAGCAGAGTGTGTTTCTTGTAAGGCCAGCTAGCGTTTGTTTCCCAGTCCTAAATGGAGAAGAAATACACATGCAGTTTCTGGTCCTACGAGCAAGAGTTGTTTTCTGGTAAGAAGAGTCACTATTGCGCTCCCATTGCCATACACAGTGCAAATAGCCCTCATGTCTGTTCCCAGCAAGTACAGTGTATTGGACTGAAGAGGAGCTACTGTTCTTGTCAGTTTCCTAAGCAGAGTTGAACTAGATATGGCCTGTGTGTGTAGGAAGCACAGTTCTTTTGTTCTGAGCAAGCTCACTGTTTGGACCCCATAGGAAACACTGTAGAGTAGATGTGTGCCCTATTCTCAAAAGCAGAGCGTGTTTCTTGTAAGGCGAGCTAGCGTTTGTTTCCCAGTCCTAAGTGGATTGAATCAAATGCAGTTTCTGGTCCTACGAGCAAGAGTTGTTTTCCTGTAAGAAGAGTCACTATTGTGCTCCCTTTGCCATACAGAGTGCAAATAGCACTCGCGTCTGTTCCCAGTAAGTACAGTGTATTGGACTGAAGAGGAGCTACTGTTCTTGTCAGTTTCCTAAGCAGACTTGAACTAGATATGGCCCGTGTGTGTAGGAAGCACAGTTCATTTGTTCTGAGCAAGCTCACTGTTCGGACCCCATAGGAAACACAGTAGAGTAGAAGAGTGCATTTTTCTCAAAAGCAGAGTGTGTTTCTTGTAAGGCCAGCTAGCGTTTGTTTCCCAGTCCTAAATGGAGAAGAAATACACATGCAGTTTCTGGTCCTACGAGCAAGAGTTGTTTTCTGGTAAGAAGAGTCACTATTGCACTCCCTTTGCCATACACAGTGCAAATAGCCCTCACGTCTGTTCCCAGCAAGTACAGTGTATTGGACTGAAGAGGAGCTACTGTTCTTGTCAGTTTCCTAAGCAGAGTTGAACTAGATATGGCCTGTGTGTGTAGGAAGCACAGTTCTTTTGTTCTCAGCAAGCTCACTGTTCGGACCCCATAGAAAACACAGTAGAGTAGAAGAGTGCTCTTTTCTCAAAAGCAGAGTGTGTTTCTTGTAAGGTGAGCTAGCGTTTGTTTCCCAGTCCTAAATGGAGTTGAAATACACATGCAGTTTCTGGTCCTACGAGCAAGAGTTGTTTTCTGGTTAGAAGAGTCACTATTTTGCTCCCTTTGCCATACACAATGCAAATAGCCCTCGCGTCTGTTCCCAGCAAGTACAGTGTATTGGACTGAAGAGGAGCTACTGTTCTCGTCAGTTTCCTAAGCAGAGTTGAACTGGATATGGCCCATGTGTGTAGGAAGCTCAGTTCTTTGTACTCAGAAAGCTCACTGTTCTGGCCCTATAGGAAACACAGTAGAGTAGAAGAGTGCTCTTTCCTCAAAAACAGAGTGTGTTTTTTGTAAGGGGAGCTAGCCTTTGTTTCGCAGTCCTAAATGGAGTTGAATCACATGCAGTTTCCGTTCCTACGAGCAACAGTTTTTTTCCTGTAAGGAAAGTCACTATTGCGCTCCCATTGCCATAAACAGTGCAAATAGCACTCACGTCTGTTCCCAGCAAGTACAGTGTATTGGACTGAAGAGGAGCTACTGTTCTTGTTAGTTTCCGAAGCAGAATTGAACTAGATATGGCCCGTGTGTGTAGGAAGCACAGTTCTTTTGTTCTGAGCAAGCTCACTGTTTGGACCCCATAGGAAACACAGTAGAATAGAAGAGTGCTCTTTTCTCAAAAGCAGAGTGTGTTTCTTGTAAGGCGAGCTAGCGTTTGTTTCCCAGTCCTAAATGGAGTTGAATCACATGCAGTTTCTGGTCCTACGAGCAAGAGTTGTTTTCTGGAAAGAAGAGTCACTATTGCGCTCCCATTGCCATACACTGTGCAAATAGCACTGGCGTCTGTACCCAGCATGTACAGTGTATTGGACGGAAGAGTATCTACTGTTTTTGTCAGTTTCCTAAGCAGAATTGAACTAGATATGGCCCGTGTGTGTTGGAAGCACAGTTCTTTTGTTATGAGCAAGCTCACTTTTAGGACCCCATAGGAAACACAGTAGAGTAGAAGAGTGCTCTTTTCTCAAAAGCAGAGTGTGTTTCTTGTAAGGCAAGCTAGCGTTTGTTTCCCAGTCCTAAATGGAGTTGAATCACATGCAGTTTCTGGTCCTACAAGCAAGAGTTGTTTTCTGGTAAGAAGAGTCACTATTGCGCTCCCATTGCCATACACAGTACAAATAGCACTGGCGTCTGTACCCAGCATGTACAGCGTATTGGACTGAAGAGGATCTTCTGTTCTTTTCAGTTTCCTAAGCAGAGTTGAACTAGATATGGCCCGTGTGTGTAGGAAGCACAGTTCTTTTGTCTGAGCAAGCTCACATTTCGAACCCCATAGGAAACACACTAGAGTAGAAGAGTGCATTTTTCTCAAAAGCAGAGTGTGTTTCTTGTAAGGCGAGCTAGCATTTGTTTCACAGTCCTAAATGGAGTTGAATCACATGCAGTTTCTGGTCCTACGAGCAAGAGTTTTTTCTGGTAATAAGAGTCACTATTGCGTTCCCATTGTTATACTCAGGGCAAATAGCACTGGCCTCTGTTCCCAGCATGTACAGTGTATTGGACTGAAGAGGATCTTCTGTTCTTGTCAGGTTCCTAAGCAGAGTTGAACTAGATATGGCCCATGTGTGTAGGAAGCACAGTTCTTTTGTTCTGAGCAAGCTCACTGTTTGGATCCCATAGGAAACACAGTAGAGTAGAAGAGTGCTCTTTTCTCAAAAGCAGAGTGTGTTTCTTGAAAGGCGAGCTAGCATTTGCTTCCCAATCCTAAATGGAGTTGAATCACATCCAGGTTCTGGTCCTACGAGCAAGAGTTGTTTTCTGGTAAGAAGAGTCACTGTTGCGCTCCCTTTGCCATACACAGTGCAAATAGCCCTCGCGTCTGTTCCCAGCAAGTACAGTGTATTGGACTGAAGAGGAGCTACAGTTTTTGTCAGTTTCCTAAGCAGAGTTGAAATAGATATGACCTGTGTGTGTAGGAAGCACAGTTCTTTTGTTCTGAGCAAGCTCACTGTTTGGACCCCATAGGAAACACAGTAGAGTAGATGTGTGCCCTATTCTCAAAAGCAGAGTGTGTTTTTTGTAAGGCGAGCTAGCGTTTGTTTCCCAGTCCTAAGTGGATTGAATCAAATGCAGTTTCTGGTCCTACGAGCAAGAGTTGTTTTCTTGTAAGAAAAGTCACTATTGTGCTCCCTTTGCCATACACAGTGCAAATAGCACTCGCGTCTGTTCCCAGTAAGTACAGTGTATTGGACTGAAGAGGAGCTACTGTTCTTGTCAGTTTCCTAAGCAGACTTGAACTAGATATGGCCCGTGTGTGTAGGAAGCACAGTTCATTTGTTCTGAGCAAGCTCACTGTTCGGACCCCATAGGAAACACAGTAGAGTAGAAGAGTGCATTTTTCTCAAAAGCAGAGTGTGTTTCTTGTAAGGCCAGCTAGCGTTTGTTTCCCAGTCCTAAATGGAGAAGAAATACACATGCAGTTTCTGGTCCTACGAGCAAGAGTTGTTTTCTGGTAAGAAGAGTCACTATTGCGCTCCCTTTGCCATACACAGTGCAAATAGCCCTCACGTCTGTTCCCAGCAAGTACAGTGTATTGGACTGAAGAGGAGCTACTGTTCTTGTCAGTTTCCTAAGCAGAGTTGAACTAGATATGGCCTGTGTGTGTAGGAAGCACAGTTCTTTTGTTCTGAGCAAGCTCACTGTTTGGACCCCATAGGAAACACTGTAGAGTAGATGTGTGCCCTATTCTCAAAAGCAGAGCGTGTTTCTTGTAAGGCGAGCTAGCGTTTGTTTCCCAGTCCTAAGTGGATTGAATCAAATGCAGTTTCTGGTCCTACGAGCAAGAGTTGTTTTCCTGTAAGAAGAGTCACTATTGTGCTCCCATTGCCATACAGAGTGCAAATAGCACTCGCGTCTGTTCCCAGTAAGTACAGTGTATTGGACTGAAGAGGAGCTACTGTTCTTGTCAGTTTCCTAAGCAGACTTGAACTAGATATGGCCCGTGTGTGTAGGAAGCACAGTTCATTTGTTCTGAGCAAGCTCACTGTTCGGACCCCATAGGAAACACAGTAGAGTAGAAGAGTGCATTTTTCTCAAAAGCAGAGTGTGTTTCTTGTAAGGCCAGCTAGCGTTTGTTTCCCAGTCCTAAATGGAGAAGAAATACACATGCAGTTTCTGGTCCTACGAGCAAGAGTTGTTTTCTGGTAAGAAGAGTCACTATTGCACTCCCTTTGCCATACACAGTGCAAATAGCCCTCACGTCTGTTCCCAGCAAGTACAGTGTATTGGACTGAAGAGGAGCTACTGTTCTTGTCAGTTTCCTAAGCAGAGTTGAACTAGATATGGCCTGTGTGTGTAGGAAGCACAGTTCTTTTGTTCTCAGCAAGCTCACTGTTCGGACCCCATAGAAAACACAGTAGAGTAGAAGAGTGCTCTTTTCTCAAAAGCAGAGTGTTTTTCTTGTAAGGTGAGCTAGCGTTTGTTTCCCAGTCCTAAATGGAGTTGAAATACACATGCAGTTTCTGGTCCTACGAGCAAGAGTTGTTTTCTGGTTAGAAGAGTCACTATTTTGCTCCCTTTGCCATACACAATGCAAATAGCCCTCGCGTATGTTCCCAGCAAGTACAGTGTATTGGACTGAAGAGGAGCTACTGTTCTCGTCAGTTTCCTAAGCAGAGTTGAACTGGATATGGCCCATGTGTGTAGGAAGCTCAGTTCTTTGTACTCAGAAAGCTCACTGTTCTGGCCCTATAGGAAACACAGTAGAGTAGAAGAGTGCTCTTTCCTCAAAAACAGAGTGTGTTTTTTGTAAGGGGAGCTAGCCTTTGTTTCGCAGTCCTAAATGGAGTTGAATCACATGCAGTTTCCGTTCCTACGAGCAACAGTTTTTTTCCTGTAAGGAAAGTCACTATTGCGCTCCCATTGCCATAAACAGTGCAAATAGCACTCACGTCTGTTCCCAGCAAGTACAGTGTATTGGACTGAAGAGGAGCTACTGTTCTTGTTAGTTTCCGAAGCAGAATTGAACTAGATATGGCCCGTGTGTGTAGGAAGCACAGTTCTTTTGTTCTGAGCAAGCTCACTGTTTGGACCCCATAGGAAACACAGTAGAATAGAAGAGTGCTCTTTTCTCAAAAGCAGAGTGTGTTTCTTGTAAGGCGAGCTAGCGTTTGTTTCCCAGTCCTAAATGGAGTTGAATCACATGCAGTTTCTGGTCCTACGAGCAAGAGTTGTTTTCTGGAAAGAAGAGTCACTATTGAGCTCCCATTGCCATACACTGTGCAAATAGCACTGGCGTCTGTACCCAGCATGTACAGTGTATTGGACGGAAGAGTATCTACTGTTTTTGTCAGTTTCCTAAGCAGAATTGAACTAGATATGGCCCGTGTGTGTTGGAAGCACAGTTCTTTTGTTATGAGCAAGCTCACTTTTAGGACCCCATAGGAAACACAGTAGAGTAGAAGAGTGCTCTTTTCTCAAAAGCAGAGTGTGTTTCTTGTAAGGCAAGCTAGCATTTGTTTCCCAGTCCTTAATGGAGTTGAATCACATGCAGTTTCTGGTCCTACAAGCAAGAGTTGTTTTCTGGTAAGAAGAGTCACTATTGCGCTCCCATTGCCATACACAGTACAAATAGCACTGGCGTCTGTACCCAGCATGTACAGCGTATTGGACTGAAGAGGATCTTCTGTTCTTTTCAGTTTCCTAAGCAGAGTTGAACTAGATATGGCCCGTGTGTGTAGGAAGCACAGTTCTTTTGTCTGAGCAAGCTCACCTTTCGAACCCCATAGGAAACACAGTAGAGTAGAAGAGTGCATTTTTCTCAAAAGCAGAGTGTGTTTCTTGTAAGGCGAGCTAGCATTTGTTTCACAGTCCTAAATGGAGTTGAATCACATGCAGTTTCTGGTCCTACGAGCAAGAGTTTTTTCTGGTAATAAGAGTCACTATTGCGTTCCCATTGTTATACTCAGGGCAAATAGCACTGGCCTCTGTTCCCAGCATGTACAGTGTATTGGACTGAAGAGGATCTTCTGTTCTTGTCAGGTTCCTAAGCAGAGTTGAACTAGATATGGCCCATGTGTGTAGGAAGCACAGTTCTTTTGTACTCAGCAAGCTCACTGTTCTTGCCCTATAGGAAACACAGTAGATTAGAAGAGTGCTCTTTCCTCCAAAGCAGAGTGTGTTTATTGTAAGGCCAGCTAGAGTTTGTTTCCCATTCCTAAATGGAGTTGAATCACATGCATTTTCCGTTCCTACGAGCAAGATTTGTTTTCTGGTAATGAAAGTCACTATTGTGCTCCCATTGCCAAACACAGTGCAAATAGCACTCGCGTCTGTTCCCAGCAAGTACACTGTATCGGACTGAAGAGGAGCTACTGTTCTTGTCAGTTTCCTAAGCAAATTTGAACTAGATATGGCCCGTGTGTGTAGGAAGCACAGTTCTTTTGTTCTGAGCAAGCTCACTGTTTGGATCCCATAGGAAACACAGTAGAGTAGAAGAGTGCTCTTTTCTCAAAAGCAGAGTGTGTTTCTTGTAAGGCGAGCTAGCATTTGCTTCCCAATCCTAAATGGAGTTGAATCACATCCAGGTTCTGGTCCTACGAGCAAGAGTTGTTTTCTTGTAAGAAGAGTCACTATTGTGCTCCCTTTGCCATACACAGTGCAAATAGCCCTCACGTCTGTTCCCAGCAAGTACAGTGTATTGGACTGAAGAGGAGCTACTGTTCTTGTCAGTTTCCTAAGCAGAGTTGAACTAGATATGGCCTGTGTGTGTAGGAAGCACAGTTCTTTTGTTCTGAGCAAGCTCACTGTTTGGACCCCATAGGAAACACTGTAGAGTAGATGTGTGCCCTATTCTCAAAAGCAGAGCGTGTTTCTTGTAAGGCGAGCTAGCGTTTGTTTCCCAGTCCTAAGTGGATTGAATCAAAGGCAGTTTCTGGTCCTACGAGCAAGAGTTGTTTTCTGGTAAGAAGAGTCACTATTGCACTCCCTTTGCCATACACAGTGCAAATAGCCCTCACGTCTGTTCCCAGCAAGTACAGTGTATTGGACTGAAGAGGAGCTACTGTTCTTGTCAGTTTCCTAAGCAGAGTTGAACTAGATATGGCCTGTGTGTGTAGGAAGCACAGTTCTTTTGTTCTCAGCAAGCTCACTGTTCGGACCCCATAGAAAACACAGTAGAGTAGAAGAGTGCTCTTTTCTCAAAAGCAGAGTGTGTTTCTTGTAAGGTGAGCTAGCGTTTGTTTCCCAGTCCTAAATGGAGTTGAAATACACATGCAGTTTCTGGTCCTACGAGCAAGAGTTGTTTTCTGGTTAGAAGAGTCACTATTTTGCTCCCTTTGCCATACACAATGCAAAGAGCCCTTGCGTCTGTTCCCAGCAAGTACAGTGTATTGGACTGAAGAGGAGCTACTGTTCTCGTCAGTTTCCTAAGCAGAGTTGAACTGGATATGGCCCATGTGTGTAGGAAGCTCAGTTCTTTGTACTCAGAAAGCTCACTGTTCTGGCCCTATAGGAAACACATTAGAGTAGAAGAGTGCTCTTTCCTCAAAAACAGAGTGTGTTTTTTGTAAGGGGAGCTAGCCTTTGTTTCGCAGTCCTAAATGGAGTTGAATCACATGCAGTTTCCGTTCCTACGAGCAACAGTTTTTTTCCTGTAAGGAAAGTCACTATTGCGCTCCCATTGCCATAAACAGTGCAAATAGCACTCACGTCTGTTCCCAGCAAGTACAGTGTATTGGACTGAAGAGGAGCTACTGTTCTTGTTAGTTTCCGAAGCAGAATTGAACTAGATATGGCCCGTGTGTGTAGGAAGCACAGTTCTTTTGTTCTGAGCAAGCTCACTGTTTGGACCCCATAGGAAACACAGTAGAATAGAAGAGTGCTCTTTTCTCAAAAGCAGAGTGTGTTTCTTGTAAGGCGAGCTAGCGTTTGTTTCCCAGTCCTAAATGGAGTTGAATCACATGCAGTTTCTGGTCCTACGAGCAAGAGTTGTTTTCTGGAAAGAAGAGTCACTATTGCGCTCCCATTGCCATACACTGTGCAAATAGCACTGGCGTCTGTACCCAGCATGTACAGTGTATTGGACGGAAGAGTATCTACTGTTTTTGTCAGTTTCCTAAGCAGAATTGAACTAGATATGGCCCGTGTGTGTTGGAAGCACAGTTCTTTTGTTATGAGCAAGCTCACTTTTTGGACCCCATAGGAAACACAGTAGAGTAGAAGAGTGCTCTTTTCTCAAAAGCAGAGTGTGTTTCTTGTAAGGCAAGCTAGCGTTTGTTTCCCAGTCCTAAATGGAGTTGAATCACATGCAGTTTCTGGTCCTACAAGCAAGAGTTGTTTTCTGGTAAGAAGAGTCACTATTGCGCTCCCATTGCCATACACAGTACAAATAGCACTGGCGTCTGTACCCAGCATGTACAGCGTATTGGACTGAAGAGGATCTTCTGTTCTTTTCAGTTTCCTAAGCAGAGTTGAACTAGATATGGCCCGTGTGTGTAGGAAGCACAGTTCTTTTGTCTGAGCAAGCTCACATTTCGAACCCCATAGGAAACACAGTAGAGTAGAAGAGTGCATTTTTCTCAAAAGCAGAGTGTGTTTCTTGTAAGGCGAGCTAGCATTTGTTTCACAGTCCTAAATGGAGTTGAATCACATGCAGTTTCTGGTCCTACGAGCAAGAGTTTTTTCTGGTAATAAGAGTCACTATTGCGTTCCCATTGTTATACTCAGGGCAAATAGCACTGGCCTCTGTTCCCAGCATGTACAGTGTATTGGACTGAAGAGGATCTTCTGTTCTTGTCAGGTTCCTAAGCAGAGTTGAACTAGATATGGCCCATGTGTGTAGGAAGCACAGTTCTTTTGTACTCAGCAAGCTCACTGTTCTTGCCCTATAGGAAACACAGTAGATTAGAAGAGTGCTCTTTCCTCCAAAGCAGAGTGTGTTTATTGTAAGGCCAGCTAGAGTTTGTTTCCCATTCCTAAATGGAGTTGAATCACATGCAGTTTCCGTTCCTACGAGCAAGATTTGTTTTCTGGTAATGAAAGTCACTATTGTGCTCCCATTGCCAAACACAGTGCAAATAGCACTCGCGTCTGTTCCCAGCAAGTACACTGTATCGGACTGAAGAGGAGCTACTGTTCTTGTCAGTTTCCTAAGCAAATTTGAACTAGATATGGCCCGTGTGTGTAAGAAGCACAGTTCTTTTGTTCTGAGCAAGCTCACTGTTTGGATCCCATAGGAAACACAGTAGAGTAGAAGAGTGCTCTTTTCTCAAAAGCAGAGTGTGTTTCTTGTAAGGCGAGCTAGCATTTGCTTCCCAATCCTAAATGGAGTTGAATCACATCCAGGTTCTGGTCCTACGAGCAAGAGTTGTTTTCTTGTAAGAAGAGTCACTATTGTGCTCCCTTTGCCATACACAGTGCAAATAGCCCTCACGTCTGTTCCCAGCAAGTACAGTGTATTGGACTGAAGAGGAGCTACTGTTCTTGTCAGTTTCCTAAGCAGAGTTGAACTAGATATGGCCTGTGTGTGTAGGAAGCACAGTTCTTTTGTTCTCAGCAAGCTCACTGTTCGGACCCCATAGAAAACACAGTAGAGTAGAAGAGTGCTCTTTTCTCAAAAGCAGAGTGTGTTTCTTGTAAGGTGAGCTAGCGTTTGTTTCCCAGTCCTAAATGGAGTTGAAATACACATGCAGTTTCTGGTCCTACGAGCAAGAGTTGTTTTCTGGTTAGAAGAGTCACTATTTTGCTCCCTTTGCCATACACAATGCAAATAGCCCTTGCGTCTGTTCCCAGCAAGTACAGTGTATTGGACTGAAGAGGAGCTACTGTTCTCGTCAGTTTCCTAAGCAGAGTTGAACTGGATATGGCCCATGTGTGTAGGAAGCTCAGTTCTTTGTACTCAGAAAGCTCACTGTTCTGGCCCTATAGGAAACACATTAGAGTAGAAGAGTGCTCTTTCCTCAAAAACAGAGTGTGTTTTTTGTAAGGGGAGCTAGCCTTTGTTTCGCAGTCCTAAATGGAGTTGAATCACATGCAGTTTCCGTTCCTACGAGCAACAGTTTTTTTCCTGTAAGGAAAGTCACTATTGCGCTCCCATTGCCATAAACAGTGCAAATAGCACTCACGTCTGTTCCCAGCAAGTACAGTGTATTGGACTGAAGAGGAGCTACTGTTCTTGTTAGTTTCCGAAGCAGAATTGAACTAGATATGGCCCGTGTGTGTAGGAAGCACAGTTCTTTTGTTCTGAGCAAGCTCACTGTTTGGACCCCATAGGAAACACAGTAGAATAGAAGAGTGCTCTTTTCTCAAAAGCAGAGTGTGTTTCTTGTAAGGCGAGCTAGCGTTTGTTTCCCAGTACTAAATGGAGTTGAATCACATGCAGTTTCTGGTCCTACGAGCAAGAGTTGTTTTCTGGAAAGAAGAGTCACTATTGCGCTCCCATTGCCATACACTGTGCAAATAGCACTGGCGTCTGTACCCAGCATGTACAGTGTATTGGACGGAAGAGTATCTACTGTTTTTGTCAGTTTCCTAAGCAGAATTGAACTAGATATGGCCCGTGTGTGTTGGAAGCACAGTTCTTTTGTTATGAGCAAGCTCACTTTTTGGACCCCATAGGAAACACAGTAGAGTAGAAGAGTGCTCTTTTCTCAAAAGCAGAGTGTGTTTCTTGTAAGGCAAGCTAGCGTTTGTTTCCCAGTCCTAAATGGAGTTGAATCACATGCAGTTTCTGGTCCTACAAGCAAGAGTTGTTTTCTGGTAAGAAGAGTCACTATTGCGCTCCCATTGCCATACACAGTACAAATAGCACTGGCGTCTGTACCCAGCATGTACAGTGTATTGGACTGAAGAGGATCTTCTGTTCTTTTCAGTTTCCTAAGCAGAGTTGAACTAGATATGGCCCGTGTGTGTAGGAAGCACAGTTCTTTTGTTCTGAGCAAGCTCACATTTCGAACCCCATAGGAAACACAGTAGAGTAGAAGAGTGCATTTTTCTCAAAAGCAGAGTGTGTTTCTTGTAAGGCGAGCTAGCGTTTGTTTCACAGTCCTAAATGGAGTTGAATCACATGCAGTTTCTGGTCCTACGAGCAAGAGTTTTTTCTGGTAATAAGAGTCACTATTGCGTTCCCATTGTTATACTCAGGGCAAATAGCACTGGCCTCTGTTCCCAGTATGTACAGTGTATTGGACTGAAGAGGATCTACTGTTCTTGTCAGGTTCCTAAGCAGAGTTGAACTAGATATGGACCATGTGTGTAGGAAGCACAGTTCTTTTGTACTCAGCAAGCTCACTGTTCTTGCCCTATAGGAAACACAGTAGATTAGAAGAGTGCTCTTTCTCCAAAGCAGAGTGTGTTTATTGTAAGGCCAGCTAGAGTTTGTTTCCCAGTCCTAAATGGAGTTGAATCACATGCAGTTTCCGTTCCTACGAGCAAGAGTTGTTTTCTGGTAAGGAAAGTCACTATTGTGCTCCCATTGCCAAACACAGTGCAAATAGCACTCGCGTCTGTTCCCAGCAAGTACAGTGTATCGGACTGAAGAGGAGCTACTGTTCTTGTCAGTTTCCTAAGCAGAGTTGAACTAGATATGGCCTGTGTGTGTAGGAAGCACAGTTCTTTTGTACTCAGCAAGCTCACTGTTCTGGCCCTATAGGAAACACAGTAGAGAAGAGTGCTCTTTTCTCAAAAGCAGAGTGTGTTTCTTGTAAGGCGAGCTAGCGTTTGTTTCCCAGTCCTAAATGGAGTTGAATCACATGCAGTTTCTGGTCCTACGAGCAAGAGTTGTTTTCTGGTAAGAAGAGTCACTATTGCGCTCCCATTGCCATACACAGTGCAAATAGCACTGGCGTCTGTACCAAGCATGTACAGCGTACTGGACTGAAGAGGATCTTCTGTTCTTTTCAGTATCCTAAGCAGAGTTGAACTAGATATGGCCCGTGTGCGTAGGAAGCACAGTTCTTTTGTTCTGAGCAAGCTCACATTTCAAACCCCATAGGAAACACAGTAGAGTAGAAGAGTGCATTTTTCTCAAAGGCAGAGTGTGTTTCTTGTAAGGCGAGCTAGCGTTTGTTTCCCAGTCCTAAATGGAGTTGAATCACATGCAGTTTCTGGTCCTACGAGCAAGAGTTTTTTCTGGTAATAAGAGTCACTATTGCGCTCCCATTGTCATACTCAGGGCAAATAGCACTGGCCTCTGTTCCCAGCATGTACAGTGTATTGGACTAAAGATGATCTACTGTTCTTGTCAGGTTCCTAAGCAGAGGTGAACTAGATATGGCCCATGTGTGTAGGAAGCACAGTTCTTTTGTACTCAGCAAGCTCACTGTTCTGGCCCTATAGGAAACACAGTAGAGTAGAAGAGTGCTCTTTCCTCAAAAGCAGAGTGTGTTTTTGTAAGGCGAGCTAGCGTTTGTTTCGCAGTGCTAAATGGAGATGAATCACATGCAGTTTCCGTTCCTACGAGCAAGAGTTATTTTCTGGTAAGGAAAGTCACTATTGCGCTCCCCTTGCCATACACAGTGCAATTAGCACTCGCGTCTGTTTCCAGCAAGTACAGTGTATTGGACTGAAGAGGAGCTACTGTTCTTGTCAGTTTCCTAAGCAGAATTAAACTAGATATGGCCCGTGTGTGTAGGAAGCACAGTTCTTTTGTTCTGAGCAAGCTCACTGTTTGGATCCCATAGGAAACACAGTAGAGTAGAAGAGTGCTCTTTTCTCAAAAGCAGAGTGTGTTTCTTGTAAGGCGAGCTAGCGTTTGTTTCACAGTCCTAAATGGAGTTGAATCACATGCAGTTTCTGGTCATACGTGCAAGAGTTGTTTTCTGGTAAGAAGAGTCACTATTGCGCTCCCATTGACATACACAGTGCAAATAGCACTGGCGTCTGTATCCAGCATGTACAGCGTATTGGACTGAAGAGGCTCTACTGTTCTTTTCAGTTTCCTAAGCAGAGTTGAACTAGATATGGCCAGTGTGTGTAGGAAGCACAGTTCTTTTGTTCTCAGCAAGCTCACTGTTCGGACCCCATATAAAACACAGTAGAGTAGAAAGCGTGCTCTTTTCTCTAAAGCAGAGTGTGTTTCTTGTAAGGTGAGCTAGCGTTTGTTTCCCAGTCCTAAATGGAGTTGAAATACACATGCAGGTTCTGGTCCTACGAGCAAGAGTTGTTTTCTGGTTAGAAGAGTCACTATTTTGCTCCCTTTGCCATACACAATGCAAATAGCCCTCACGTCTGTTCCCAGCAAGTACAGTGTATTGGACTGAAGAGGAGCTACTGTTCTTGTCAGTTTCCTAAGCAGAGTTAAACTGGATATGGCCCATGTGTGTAGGAAGCTCAGTTCTTTGTACTCAGAAAGCTCACTGTTCTGGCCCTATAGGAAACACAGTAGAATAGAAGAGTGCTCTTTCCTCAAAAACAGAGTGTGTTTTTTGTAAGGCGAGCTAGCCTTTGTTTCGCAGTCCTAAATGGAGTTGAATCACATGCAGTTTCCGTTCCTACGAGCAACAGTTTTTTTCCTGTAAGGAAAGTCACTATTGCGCTCCCATTGCCATAAACAGTGCAAATAGCACTCACGTCTGTTCCCAGCAAGTACAGTGTATTGGACTGAAGAGGAGCTACTGTTCTTGTTAGTTTCCGAAGCAGAATTGAACTAGATATGGCCCGTGTGTGTAGGAAGCACAGTTCTTTTGTTCTGAGCAAGCTCACTGTTTGGACCCCATAGGAAACACAGTAGAATAGAAGAGTGCTCTTTTCTCAAAAGCAGAGTGTGTTTCTTGTAAGGCGAGCTAGCGTTTGTTTCCCAGTCCTAAATGGAGTTGAATCACATGCAGTTTCTGGTCCTACGAGCAAGAGTTGTTTTCTGGAAAGAAGAGTCACTATTGTGCTCCCATTGCCATACACTGTGCAAATAGCACTGGCGTCTGTACCCAGCATGTACAGTGTATTGGACAGAAGAGTATCTACTGTTTTTGTCAGTTTCCTAAGCAGAATTGAACTAGATATGGCCCGTGTGTGTTGGAAGCACAGTTCTTTTGTTATGAGCAAGCTCACTTTTTGGACCCCATAGGAAACACAGTAGAGTAGAAGAGTGCTCTTTTCTCAAAAGCAGAGTGTGTTTCTTGTAAGGCAAGCTAGCGTTTGTTTCCCAGTCCTAAATGGAGTTGAATCACATGCAGTTTCTGGTCCTACAAGCAAGAGTTGTTTTCTGGTAAGAAGAGTCACTATTGCGCTCCCATTGCCATACACAGTACAAATAGCACTGGCGTCTGTACCCAGCATGTACAGTGTATTGGACTGAAGAGGATCTTCTGTTCTTTTCAGTTTCCTAAGCAGAGTTGAACTAGATATGGCCCGTGTGTGTAGGAAGCACAGTTCTTTTGTTCTGAGCAAGCTCACATTTCGAACCCCATAGGAAACACAGTAGAGTAGAAGAGTGCATTTTTCTCAAAAGCAGAGTGTGTTTCTTGTAAGGCGAGCTAGCGTTTGTTTCACAGTCCTAAATGGAGTTGAATCACATGCAGTTTCTGGTCCTACGAGCAAGAGTTGTTTTCTGGTAAGAAGAGTCACTATTGTGCTCCCTTTTCCATACACAGTGCAAATAGCCCTCGCGTCTGTTCCCAGCAAGTACAGTGTATTGGACTGAAGAGGAGCTACTGTTCTTGTCAGTTTCCTAAGCAGAGTTGAACTAGATAAGGCCCATGTGTGTAGGAAGCACAGTTCTTTTGTACTCAGCAAGCTCACTGTTCTGGCCCTATAGGAAACACAGTAGAGTAGAAGAGTGCTCTTTCCTCAAAAGCAGAGTGTGTTTTTTGTAAGGCGAGCTAGTGTTTGTTTCGCAGTCCTAAATGGAGTTGAATCACATGCAGTTTGCGTTCCTACGAACAAGAGTTGTTTTCTGGTAAGGAAAGTCACTATTGTGCTCCCATTGCCATACACAGTGCAATTAGCACTCGCGTCTGTTCCCAGCAAGTACAGTGTATTGGACTGAAGAGGAGCTACTGTTCTTGTCAGTTTCCTAAGCAGAATTGAACTAGATATGGCCCGTGTGTGTAGGAAGCACAGCTCTTTTGTTCTGAGCAAGCTCACTGTTTGGACCCCATAGGACACAGTAGAGTAGAAGAGTGCTCTTTTCTCAAAAGCAGAGTGTGTTTCTTGTATGGCGAGCTAGCGTTTGTTTCCCAGTCCTAAATGGAGTTGAATCACATGCAGTTTCTGGTCCTACGAGCAAGAGTTGTTTTCTGGTAAGAAGAGTCACTTTTGTGCTCCCATTGCCATACACAGTGCAAATAGCACTGGCGTCTGTACCCAGCATGTACAGTGTATTGGACTGAAGAGGAGCTACTGTTCTTGTCAGTTTCCTAAGCAGAATTGAACTAGATATGGCCCGTGTGTGTAGGAAGCACAGTTCCTTTGTTCTGAGCAAGCTCACTGTTCTGGCCCTATAGGAAACACAGTAGAGTAGAAGAGTGCTCTTTTCTCAAAAGCAGAGTGTGTTTCTTGTAAGGCGAGCTAGGGTTTGTTTCCCAGTCCTAAATGGAGTTGAATCACATGCAGTTTGTGGTCCTACGCGCAAGAGTTTTTTCTGGTAATAAGAGTCACTATTGCGCTCCCATTGTCATACTCAGGGCAAATAGCACTGGCCTCTGTTGCCAGCATGTACAGTGTATTGGACTAAAGAGAATCTACTGTTCTTGTCAGGTTCCTAAGCAGAGTTGAACTAGGTATGGCCCATGTGTGTAGGAAGCACAGTTCTTTTGCACTCAGCAAGCTCACTGTTCTGGCCCTATAGGAAACACAGTAGAGTAGAAGAGTGCTCTTTCCCCAAAGCAGAGTGTGCTTCTTGTAAGGCTAGCTAGAGTTTGTTTCCCAGTCCTAAATGGAGTTGAATCACATGCAGTTTCCGTTCCTACGAGCAAGAGTTGTTTTCTGGTAAGGAAAGTCACTATTGTGCTCCCATTGCCATACACAGTGCAAATAGCACTCGCGTCTGTTCCCAGCAAGTACAGTGTATTGGACTGAAGAGGAGCTACTGTTCTTGTCAGTTTCCTAAGCAGAGTTGAACTAGATATGGCCCGTGTGTGTAGGAAGCACAGTTCTTTTGTTCTGAGCAAGCTCATTGTTCGGACCCCATAGGAAACACAGTAGAGTAGAAGAGGGCTCTTTTCTCTAAAGCAGAGTGTGTTTCTTGTAAGGCGATCTAGCGTTTGTTTCCCAGTCCTAAATGTTGTTGAATCACATGCAGTTTCTGGTCATACGAGCAAGAGTTGTTTTCTGGTAAGAAGAGTCACTATTGTGCTCCCATTGTCACACAAGGCAAATAGCACTGGCGTCTCTTCCCAGCATGTACAGTCTATTGGACTGAAGAGGTTCTTCTGTTCTTGTCAGTTTCCTAAGCAGAATTGAACAAGATATGGCCCGTGTGTGTAGGAAGCACAGTTCTTTTGTTCTGAGCAAGCTCACATTTCGAACCCCATAGGAAACACAGTAGAGTAGAAGAGTGCATTTTTCTCAAAAGCAGAGTGTGTTTCTTGTAAGGCGAGCTAGCATTTGTTTCCCAGTCCTAAATGGAGATGAAATACACATGCAGTTTCTGTTCCTACGAGCAAGAGTTGTTTTCTGGTAAGAAGAGTCACTATTGGGCTCCCTTTGTCATACACAGTGCAAATAGCTCTCGCGTCTGTTCCCAGCAAGTACAGTGTATTGGACTGAAGAGGAGCTACTGTTCTTGTCAGTTTCCTAAGCAGAGTTGAACTAGATATGGCCCGTGTGTGTAGGAAGCACAGTTCTTTTGTTCTCAGCAAGCTCACTGTTCGGACCCCATAGAAAACACAGTCGAGTAGAAGAGTGCTCTTTTCTCAAAAGCAGAGTGTGTTTCTTGGAAGGCGAGCTAGCATTTGTTTCCCAGTCCGAAATGGAGTTGAAATACACATGCAGTTTCTGGTCCTACGAGCAAGAGTTGTTTTCTGGTAAGAAGAGTCACTATTGCGCTCCCTTTGCCATACACAGTGCAAATAGCCCTCACGTCTGTTCCCAGCAAGTACAGTGTATTGGACTGAAGAGGAGCTACTGTTCTTGTCAGTTTCCTAAGCAGAGTTGAACTAGATATGGCCTGTGTGTGTAGGAAGCACAGTTCTTTTGTTCTGAGCAAGCTCACTGTTTGGACCCCATAGGAAACACAGTAGAGTAGATGTGTGCCCTATTCTCAAAAGCAGAGCGTGTTTCTTGTAAGGCGAGCTAGCGTTTGTTTCCCAGTCCTAAGTGGATTGAATCAAATGCAGTTTCTGGTCCTACGAGCAAGAGTTGTTTTCTTGTAAGAAGAGTCACTATTGTGCTCCCATTGCCATACAGAGTGCAAATAGCACTCGCGTCTGTTCCCAGTAAGTACAGTGTATTGGACTGAAGAGGAGCTACTGTTCTTGTCAGTTTCCTAAGCAGACTTGAACTAGATATGGCCCGTGTGTGTAGGAAGCACAGTTCATTTGTTCTGAGCAAGCTCACTGTTCGGACCCCATAGGAAACACAGTAGAGTAGAAGAGTGCATTTTTCTCAAAAGCAGAGTGTGTTTCTTGTAAGGCCAGCTAGCGTTTGTTTCCCAGTCCTAAATGGAGAAGAAATACACATGCAGTTTCTGGTCCTACGAGCAAGAGTTTTTTCTGGTAATAAGAGTCACTATTGCGTTCCCATTGTTATACTCAGGGCAAATAGCACTGGCCTCTGTTCCCAGCATGTACAGTGTATTGGACTGAAGAGGATCTTCTGTTCTTGTCAGGTTCCTAAGCAGAGTTGAACTAGATATGGCCCATGTGTGTAGGAAGCACAGTTCTTTTGTACTCAGCAAGCTCACTGTTCTTGCCCTATAGGAAACACAGTAGATTAGAAGAGTGCTCTTTCCTCCAAAGCAGAGTGTGTTTATTGTAAGGCCAGCTAGAGTTTGTTTCCCATTCCTAAATGGAGTTGAATCACATGCAGTTTCCGTTCCTACGAGCAAGATTTGTTTTCTGGTAATGAAAGTCACTATTGTGCTCCCATTGCCAAACAAAGTGCAAATAGCACTCGCGTCTGTTCCCAGCAAGTACACTGTATCGTACTGAAGAGGAGCTACTGTTCTTGTCAGTTTCCTAAGCAAAATTGAACTAGATATGGCCCGTGTGTGTAGGAAGCACAGTTCTTTTGTTCTGAGCAAGCTCACTGTTTGGATCGCATAGGAAACACAGTAGAGTAGAAGAGTGCTCTTTTCTCAAAAGCAGAGTGTGTTTCTTGTAAGGCGAGCTAGCATTTGCTTCCCAATCCTAAATGGAGTTGAATCACATCCAGGTTTTGGTCCTACGAGCAAGAGTTGTTTTCTGGTAAGAAGAGTCACTGTTGTGCTCCCTTTGCCATACACAGTGCAAATAGCCCTCGCGTCTGTTCCCAGCAAGTACAGTGTATTGGACTGAAGAGGAGCTACTGTTTTTGTCAGTTTCCTAAGCAGAGTTGAAATAGATATGACCTGTGTGTGTAGGAAGCACAGTTCTTTTGTTCTGAGCAAGCTCACTGTTTGGACCCCATAGGAAACACAGTAGAGTAGATGTGTGCCCTATTCTCAAAAGCAGAGTGTGTTTTTTGTAAGGCGAGCTAGCGTTTGTTTCCCAGTCCTAAGTGGATTGAATCAAATGTAGTTTCTGGTCCTACGAGCAAGAGTTGTTTTCTTGTAAGAAGAGTCACTATTGTGCTCCCTTTGCCATACAGAGTGCAAATAGCACTCGCGTCTGTTCCCAGTAAGTACAGTGTATTGGACTGAAGAGGAGCTACTGTTCTTGTCAGTTTCCTAAGCAGACTTGAACTAGATATGGCCCGTGTGTGTAGGAAGCACAGTTCATTTGTTCTGAGCAAGCTCACTGTTCGGACCCCATAGGAAACACAGTAGAGTAGAAGAGTGCATTTTTCTTAAAAGCAGAGTGTGTTTCTTGTAAGGCCAGCTAGCGTTTGTTTCCCAGTCCTAAATGGAGAAGAAATACACATGCAGTTTCTGGTCCTACGAGCAAGAGTTGTTTTCTGGTAAGAAGAGTCACTATTGCGCTCCCTTTGCCATACACAGTGCAAATAGCCCTCACGTGTGTTCCCAGCAAGTACAGTGTATTGGACTGAAGAGGAGCTACTGTTCTTGTCAGTTTCCTAAGCAGAGTTGAACTAGATATGGCCTGTGTGTGTAGGAAGCACAGTTCTTTTGTTCTGAGCAAGCTCACTGTTTGGACCCCATAGGAAACACAGTAGAGTAGATGTGTGCCCTATTCTCAAAAGCAGAGCGTGTTTCTTGTAAGGGGAGCTAGCGTTTGTTTCCCAGTCCTAAGTGGATTGAATCAAATGCAGTTTCTGGTCCTACGAGCAAGAGTTGTTTTCTTGTAAGAAGAGTCACTATTGTGCTCCCATTGCCATACAGAGTGCAAATAGCACTCGCGTCTGTTCCCAGTAAGTACAGTGTATTGGACTGAAGAGGAGCTACTGTTCTTGTCAGTTTCCTAAGCAGACTTGAACTAGATATGGCCCGTGTGTGTAGGAAGCACAGTTCATTTTTTCTGAGCAAGCTCACTGTTCGGACACCATAGGAAACACAGTAGAGTAGAAGAGTGCATTTTTCTCAAAAGCAGAGTGTGTTTCTTGTAAGGCCAGCTAGCGTTTGTTTCCCAGTCCTAAATGGAGAAGAAATACACATGCAGTTTCTGGTCCTACGAGCAAGAGTTGTTTTCTGGTAAGAAGAGTCACTATTGCACTCCCTTTGCCATACACAGTGCAAATAGCCCTCACGTCTGTTCCCAGCAAGTACAGTGTATTGGACTGAAGAGGAGCTACTGTTCTTGTCAGTTTCCTAAGCAGAGTTGAACTAGATATGGCCTGTGTGTGTAGGAAGCACAGTTCTTTTGTTCTCAGCAAGGTCACTGTTCGGACCCCATAGAAAACACAGTAGAGTAGAAGAGTGCTCTTTTCTCAAAAGCAGAGTGTGTTTCTTGTAAGGTGAGCTAGCGTTTGTTTCCCAGTCCTAAATGGAGTTGAAATACACATGCAGTTTCTGGTCCTACGAGCAAGAGTTGTTTTCTGGTTAGAAGAGTCACTATTTTGCTCCCTTTGCCATACACAATGCAAATAGCCCTCGCGTATGTTCCCAGCAAGTACAGTGTATTGGACTGAAGAGGAGCTACTGTTCTTGTTAGTTTCCGAAGCAGAATTGAACTAGATATGGCCCGTGTGTGTAGGAAGCACAGTTCTTTTGTTCTGAGCAAGCTCACTGTTTGGACCCCATAGGAAACACAGTAGAATAGAAGAGTGCTCTTTTCTCAAAAGCAGAGTGTGTTTCTTGTAAGGCGAGCTAGCGTTTGTTTCCCAGTCCTAAATGGAGTTGAATCACATGCAGTTTCTGGTCCTACGAGCAAGAGTTGTTTTCTGGAAAGAAGAGTCACTATTGCGCTCCCATTGCCATACACTGTGCAAATAGCACTGGCGTCTGTACCCAGCATGTACAGTGTATTGGACGGAAGAGTATCTACTGTTTTTGTCAGTTTCCTAAGCAGAATTGAACTAGATATGGCCCGTGTGTGTTGGAAGCACAGTTCTTTTGTTATGAGCAAGCTCACTTTTTGGACCCCATAGGAAACACAGTAGAGTAGAATAGTGCTCTTTTCTCAAAAGCAGAGTGTGTTTCTTGTAAGGCAAGCTAGCGTTTGTTTCCCAGTCCTAAATGGAGTTGAATCACATGCAGTTTCTGGTCCTACAAGCAAGAGTTGTTTTCTGGTAAGAAGAGTCACTATTGCGCTCCCATTGCCATACACAGTACAAATAGCACTGGCGTCTGTACCCAGCATGTACAGCGTATTGGACTGAAGAGGATCTTCTGTTCTTTTCAGTTTCCTAAGCAGAGTTGAACTAGATATGGCCCGTGTGTGTAGGAAGCACAGTTCTTTTGTTCTGAGCAAGCTCACATTTCGAACCCCATAGGAAACACAGTAGAGTAGAAGAGTGCATTTTTCTCAAAAGCAGAGTGTGTTTCTTGTAAGGCGAGCTAGCGTTTGTTTCACAGTCCTAAATGGAGTTGAATCACATGCAGTTTCTGGTCCTACGAGCAAGAGTTGTTTTCTGGTAAGAAGAGTCACTATTGCGCTCCCTTTGCCATACACAGTGCAAATAGCCCTCGCGTCTGTTCCCAGCAAGTACAGTGTATTGGACTGAAGAGGAGCTACTGTTCTTGTCAGTTTCCTAAGCAGAGTTGAACTAGATAAGGCCCATGTGTGTAGGAAGCACAGTTCTTTTGTACTCAGCAAGCTCACTGTTCTGGCCCTATAGGAAACACAGTAGAGTAGAAGAGTGCTCTTTCCTCAAAAGCAGAGTGTGTTTTTTGTAAGGCGAGCTAGCGTTTGTTTCGCAGTCCTAAATGGAGTTGAATCACATGCAGTTTGCGTTCCTACGAACAAGAGTTGTTTTCTGGTAAGGAAAGTCACTATTGTGCTCCCATTGCCATACACAGTGCAATTAGCACTCGCGTCTGTTCCCAGCAAGTACAGTGTATTGGACTGAAGAGGAGCTACTGTTCTTGTCAGTTTCCTAAGCAGAATTGAACTAGATATGGCCCGTGTGTGTAGGAAGCACAGCTCTTTTGTTCTGAGCAAGCTCACTGTTTGGACCCCATAGGACACAGTAGAGTAGAAGAGTGCTCTTTTCTCAAAAGCAGAGTGTGTTTCTTGTATGGCGAGCTAGCGTTTGTTTCCCAATCCTAAATGGAGTTGAATCACATGCAGTTTCTGGTCCTACGAGCAAGAGTTGTTTTCTGGTAAGAAGAGTCACTTTTGTGCTCCCATTGCCATTCACAGTGCAAATAGCACTGGCGTCTGTACCCAGAATTTACAGTGTATTGGACTGAAGAGGATGTACTGTTCTTGTCAGTTTCCTAAGCAGAATTGAACTAGATATGGCCCGTGTGTGTAGGAAGCACAGTTCCTTTGTTCTGAGCAAGCTCACTGTTCTGGCCCTATAGGAAACACAGTAGAGTAGAAGAGTGCTCTTTCTCAAAAGCAGAGTGTGTTTCTTGTAAGGCGAGCTAGCGTTTGTTTCCCAGTCCTAAATGGAGTTGAATCACATGCAGTTTGTGGTCCTACGCGCAAGAGTTTTTTCTGGTAATAAGAGTCACTATTGCGCTCCCATTGTCATACTCAGGGCAAATAGCACTGGCCTCTGTTGCCAGCATGTACAGTGTATTGGACTAAAGAGAATCTACTGTTCTTGTCAGGTTCCTAAGCAGAGTTGAACTAGGTATGGCCCATGTGTGTAGGAAGCACAGTTCTTTTGCACTCAGCAAGCTCACTGTTCTGGCCCTATAGGAAACACAGTAGAGTAGAAGAGTGCTCTTTCCCCAAAGCAGAGTGTGCTTCTTGTAAGGCTAGCTAGAGTTTGTTTCCCAGTCCTAAATGGAGTTGAATCACATGCAGTTTCCGTTCCTACGAGCAAGAGTTGTTTTCTGGTAAGGAAAGTCACTATTGTGCTCCCATTGCCATACACAGTGCAAATAGCACTCGCGTCTGTTCCCAGCAAGTACAGTGTATTGGACTGAAGAGGAGCTACTGTTCTTGTCAGTTTCCTAAGCAGAGTTGAACTAGATATGGCCCGTGTGTGTAGGAAGCACAGTTCTTTTGTTCTGAGCAAGCTCATTGTTCGGACCCGCATAGGAAACACAGTAGAGTAGAAGAGGGCTCTTTTCTCTAAAGCAGAGTGTGTTTCTTGTAAGGCGATCTAGCGTTTGTTTCCCAGTCCTAAATGTTGTTGAATCACATGCAGTTTCTGGTCATACGAGCAAGAGTTGTTTTCTGGTAAGAAGAGTCACTATTGTGCTCCCATTGTCACACAAGGCAAATAGCACTGGCGTCTCTTCCCAGCATGTACAGTCTATTGGACTGAAGAGGTTCTTCTGTTCTTGTCAGTTTCCTAAGCAGAATTGAACAAGATATGGCCCGTGTGTGTAGGAAGCACAGTTCTTTTGTTCTGAGCAAGCTCACATTTCGAACCCCATAGGAAACACAGTAGAGTAGAAGAGTGCATTTTTCTCAAAAGCAGAGTGTGTTTCTTGTAAGGCGAGCTAGCGTTTGTTTCCCAGTCCTAAATGGAGATGAAATACACATGCAGTTTCTGTTCCTACGAGCAAGAGTTGTTTTCTGGTAAGAAGAGTCACTATTGCGCTCCCTTTGTCATACACAGTGCAAATAGCTCTCGCGTCTGTTCCCAGCAAGTACAGTGTATTGGACTGAAGAGGAGCTACTGTTCTTGTCAGTTTCCTAAGCAGAGTTGAACTAGATATGGCCCGTGTGTGTAGGAAGCACAGTTCTTTTGTTCTCAGCAAGCTCACTGTTCGGACCCCATAGAAAACACAGTCGAGTAGAAGAGTGCTCTTTTCTCAAAAGCAGAGTGTGTTTCTTGGAAGGCGAGCTAGCATTTGTTTCCCAGTCCGAAATGGAGTTGAAATACACATGCAGTTTCTGGTCCTACGAGCAAGAGTTGTTTTCTGGTAAGAAGAGTCACTATTGCGCTCCCTTTGCCATACACAGTGCAAATAGCCCTCACGTCTGTTCCCAGCAAGTACAGTGTATTGGACTGAAGAGGAGCTACTGTTCTTGTCAGTTTCCTAAGCAGAGTTGAACTAGATATGGCCTGTGTGTGTAGGAAGCACAGTTCTTTTGTTCTGAGCAAGCTCACTGTTTGGACCCCATGGGAAACACAGTAGAGTAGATGTGTGCCCTATTCTCAAAAGCAGAGCGTGTTTCTTGTAAGGCGAGCTAGCGTTTGTTTCCCAGTCCTAAGTGGATTGAATCAAATGCAGTTTCTGGTCCTACGAGCAAGAGTTGTTTTCTTGTAAGAAGAGTCACTATTGTGCTCCCATTGCCATACGGAGTGCAAATAGCACTCGCGTCTGTTCCCAGTAAGTACAGTGTATTGGACTGAAGAGGAGCTACTGTTCTTGTCAGTTTCCTAAGCAGACTTGAACTAGATATGGCCCGTGTGTGTAGGAAGCACAGTTCATTTGTTCTGAGCAAGCTCACTGTTCGGACCCCATAGGAAACACAGTAGAGTAGAAGAGTGCATTTTTCTCAAAAGCAGAGTGTGTTTCTTGTAAGGCCAGCTAGCGTTTGTTTCCCAGTCCTAAATGGAGAAGAAATACACATGCAGTTTCTGGTCCTACGAGCAAGAGTTTTTTCTGGTAATAAGAGTCACTATTGCGTTCCCATTGTTATACTCAGGGCAAATAGCACTGGCCTCTGTTCCCAGCATGTACAGTGTATTGGACTGAAGAGGATCTTCTGTTCTTGTCAGGTTCCTAAGCAGAGTTGAACTAGATATGGCCCATGTGTGTAGGAAGCACAGTTCTTTTGTACTCAGCAAGCTCACTGTTCTTGCCCTATAGGAAACACAGTAGATTAGAAGAGTGCTCTTTCCTCCAAAGCAGAGTGTGTTTATTGTAAGGCCAGCTAGAGTTTGTTTCCCATTCCTAAATGGAGTTGAATCACATGCAGTTTCCGTTCCTACGAGCAAGATTTGTTTTCTGGTAATGAAAGTCACTATTGTGCTCCCATTGCCAAACACAGTGCAAATAGCACTCGCGTCTGTTCCCAGCAAGTACACTGTATCGGACTGAAGAGGAGCTACTGTTCTTGTCAGTTTCCTAAGCAAATTTGAACTAGATATGGCCCGTGTGTGTAGGAAGCACAGTTCTTTTGTTCTGAGCAAGCTCACTGTTTGGATCCCATAGGAAACACAGTAGAGTAGAAGAGTGCTCTTTTCTCAAAAGCAGAGTGTGTTTCTTGTAAGGCGAGCTAGCATTTGCTTCCCAATCCTAAATGGAGTTGAATCACATCCAGGTTTTGGTCCTACGAGCAAGAGTTGTTTTCTGGTAAGAAGAGTCACTGTTGTGCTCCCTTTGCCATACACAGTGCAAATAGCCCTCGCGTCTGTTCCCAGCAAGTACAGTGTATTGGACTGAAGAGGAGCTACTGTTTTTGTCAGTTTCCTAAGCAGAGTTGAAATAGATATGACCTGTGTGTGTAGGAAGCACAGTTCTTTTGTTCTGAGCAAGCTCACTGTTTGGACCCCATAGGAAACACAGTAGAGTAGATGTGTGCCCTATTCTCAAAAGCAGAGTGTGTTTTTTGTAAGGCGAGCTAGCGTTTGTTTCCCAGTCCTAAGTGGATTGAATCAAATGTAGTTTCTGGTCCTACGAGCAAGAGTTGTTTTCTTGTAAGAAGAGTCACTATTGTGCTCCCTTTGCCATACAGAGTGCAAATAGCACTCGCGTCTGTTCCCAGTAAGTACAGTGTATTGGACTGAAGAGGAGCTACTGTTCTTGTCAGTTTCCTAAGCAGACTTGAACTAGATATGGCCCGTGTGTGTAGGAAGCACAGTTCATTTGTTCTGAGCAAGCTCACTGTTCGGACCCCATAGGAAACACAGTAGAGTAGAAGAGTGCATTTTTCTCAAAAGCAGAGTGTGTTTCTTGTAAGGCCAGCTAGCGTTTGTTTCCCAGTCCTAAATGGAGAAGAAATACACATGCAGTTTCTGGTCCTACGAGCAAGAGTTGTTTTCTGGTAAGAAGAGTCACTATTGCGCTCCCTTTGCCATACACAGTGCAAATAGCCCTCACGTGTGTTCCCAGCAAGTACAGTGTATTGGACTGAAGAGGAGCTACTGTTCTTGTCAGTTTCCTAAGCAGAGTTGAACTAGATATGGCCTGTGTGTGTAGGAAGCACAGTTCTTTTGTTCTGAGCAAGCTCACTGTTTGGACCCCATAGGAAACACAGTAGAGTAGATGTGTGCCCTATTCTCAAAAGCAGAGCGTGTTTCTTGTAAGGCGAGCTAGCGTTTGTTTCCCAGTCCTAAGTGGATTGAATCAAATGCAGTTTCTGGTCCTACGAGCAAGAGTTGTTTTCTTGTAAGAAGAGTCACTATTGTGCTCCCATTGCCATACAGAGTGCAAATAGCACTCGCGTCTGTTCCCAGTAAGTACAGTGTATTGGACTGAAGAGGAGCTACTGTTCTTGTCAGTTTCCTAAGCAGACTTGAACTAGATATGGCCCGTGTGTGTAGGAAGCACAGTTCATTTTTTCTGAGCAAGCTCACTGTTCGGACCCCATAGGAAACACAGTAGAGTAGAAGAGTGCATTTTTCTCAAAAGCAGAGTGTGTTTCTTGTAAGGCCAGCTAGCGTTTGTTTCCCAGTCCTAAATGGAGAAGAAATACACATGCAGTTTCTGGTCCTACGAGCAAGAGTTGTTTTCTGGTAAGAAGAGTCACTATTGCACTCCCTTTGCCATACACAGTGCAAATAGCCCTCACGTCTGTTCCCAGCAAGTACAGTGTATTGGACTGAAGAGGAGCTACTGTTCTTGTCAGTTTCCTAAGCAGAGTTGAACTAGATATGGCCTGTGTGTGTAGGAAGCACAGTTCTTTTGTTCTCAGCAAGCTCACTGTTCGGACCCCATAGAAAACACAGTAGAGTAGAAGAGTGCTCTTTTCTCAAAAGCAGAGTGTGTTTCTTGTAAGGTGAGCTAGCGTTTGTTTCCCAGTCCTAAATGGAGTTGAAATACACATGCAGGTTCTGGTCCTACGAGCAAGAGTTGTTTTCTGGTTAGAAGAGTCAATATTTTGCTCCCTTTGCCATACACAATGCAAATAGCCCTCGCGTATGTTCCCAGCAAGTACAGTGTATTGGACTGAAGAGGAGCTACTGTTCTTGTTAGTTTCCTAAGCAGAATTGAACTAGATATGGCCCGTGTGTGTAGGAAGCACAGTTCTTTTGTTCTGAGCAAGCTCACTGTTTGGACCCCATAGGAAACACAGTAGAATAGAAGAGTGCTCTTTTCTCAAAAGCAGAGTGTGTTTCTTGTAAGGCGAGCTAGCGTTTGTTTCCCAGTCCTAAATGGAGTTGAATCACATGCAGTTTCTGGTCCTACGAGCAAGAGTTGTTTTCTGGAAAGAAGAGTCACTATTGCGCTCCCATTGCCATACACTGTGCAAAGAGCACTGGCGTCTGTACCCAGCATGTACAGTGTATTGGACGGAAGAGTATCTACTGTTTTTGTCAGTTTCCTAAGCAGAATTGAACTAGATATGGCCCGTGTGTGTTGGAAGCACAGTTCTTTTGTTATGAGCAAGCTCACTTTTTGGACCCCATAGGAAACACAGTAGAGTAGAAGAGTGCTCTTTTCTCAAAAGCAGAGTGTGTTTCTTGTAAGGCAAGCTAGCGTTTGTTTCCCAGTCCTAAATGGAGTTGAATCACATGCAGTTTCTGGTCCTACAAGCAAGAGTTGTTTTCTGGTAAGAAGAGTCACTATTGCGCTCCCATTGCCATACACAGTACAAATAGCACTGGCGTCTGTACCCAGCATGTACAGCGTATTGGACTGAAGAGGATCTTCTGTTCTTTTCAGTTTCCTAAGCAGAGTTGAACTAGATATGGCCCGTGTGTGTAGGAAGCACAGTTCTTTTGTTCTGAGCAAGCTCACATTTCGAACCCCATAGGAAACACAGTAGAGTAGAAGAGTGCATTTTTCTCAAAAGCAGAGTGTGTTTCTTGGAAGGCGAGCTAGCGTTTGTTTCACAGTCCTAAATGGAGTTGAATCACATGCAGTTTCTGGTCCTACGAGCAAGAGTTGTTTTCTGGTAAGAAGAGTCACTATTGCGCTCCCTTTGCCATACACAGTGCAAATAGCCCTCGCGTCTGTTCTCAGCAAGTACAGTGTATTGGACTGAAGAGGAGCTACTGTTCTTGTCAGTTTCCTAAGCAGAGTTGAACTAGATAAGGCCCATGTGTGTAGGAAGCACAGTTCTTTTGTACTCAGCAAGCTCACTGTTCTGGCCCTATAGGAAACACAGTAGAGTAGAAGAGTGCTCTTTCCTCAAAAGCAGAGTGTGTTTTTTGTAAGGCGAGCTAGCGTTTGTTTCGCAGTCCTAAATGGAGTTGAATCACATGCAGTTTGCGTTCCTACGAACAAGAGTTGTTTTCTGGTAAGGAAAGTCACTATTGTGCTCCCATTGCCATACACAGTGCAATTAGCACTCGCGTCTGTTCCCAGCAAGTACAGTGTATTGGACTGAAGAGGAGCTACTGTTCTTGTCAGTTTCCTAAGCAGAATTGAACTAGATATGGCCCGTGTGTGTAGGAAGCACAGCTCTTTTGTTCTGAGCAAGCTCACTGTTTGGACCCCATAGGACACAGTAGAGTAGAAGAGTGCTCTTTTCTCAAAAGCAGAGTGTGTTTCTTGTATGGCGAGCTAGCGTTTGTTTCCCAGTCCTAAATGGAGTTGAATCACATGCAGTTTCTGGTCCTACGAGCAAGAGTTGTTTTCTGGTAAGAAGAGTCACTTTTGTGCTCCCATTGCCATACACAGTGCAAATAGCACTGGCGTCTGTACCCAGCATGTACAGTGTATTGGACTGAAGAGGATGTACTGTTCTTGTCAGTTTCCTAAGCAGAATTGAACTAGATATGGCCCGTGTGTGTAGGAAGCACAGTTCCTTTGTTCTGAGCAAGCTCACTGTTCTGGCCCTATAGGAAACACAGTAGAGTAGAAGAGTGCTCTTTTCTCAAAAGCAGAGTGTGTTTCTTGTAAGGCGAGCTAGCGTTTGTTTCCCAGTCCTAAATGGAGTTGAATCACATGCAGTTTGTGGTCCTACGCGCAAGAGTTTTTTCTGGTAATAAGAGTCACTATTGCGCTCCCATTGTCATACTCAGGGCAAATAGCACTGGCCTCTGTTGCCAGCATGTACAGTGTATTGGACTAAAGAGAATCTACTGTTCTTGTCAGGTTCCTAAGCAGATTTGAACTAGGTATGGCCCATGTGTGTAGGAAGCACAGTTCTTTTGCACTCAGCAAGCTCACTGTTCTGGCCCTATAGGAAACACAGTAGAGTAGAAGAGTGCTCTTTCCCCAAAGCAGAGTGTGCTTCTTGTAAGGCTAGCTAGAGTTTGTTTCCCAGTCCTAAATGGAGTTGAATCACATGCAGTTTCTGTTCCTACGAGCAAGAGTTGTTTTCTGGTAAGGAAAGTCACTATTGTGCTCCCATTGCCATACACAGTGCAAATAGCACTCGCGTCTGTTCCCAGCAAGTACAGTGTATTGGACTGAAGAGGAGCTACTGTTCTTGTCAGTTTCCTAAGCAGAGTTGAACTAGATATGACCCGTATGTGTAGGAAGCACAGTTCTTTTGTTCTGAGCAAGCTCATTGTTCGGACCCCATAGGAAACACAGTAGAGTAGAAGAGGGCTCTTTTCTCTAAAGCAGAGTGTGTTTCTTGTAAGGCGATCTAGCGTTTGTTTCCCAGTCCTAAATGTTGTTGAATCACATGCAGTTTCTGGTAATACGAGCAAGAGTTGTTTTCTGGTAAGAAGAGTCACTATTGTGCTCCCATTGTCACACAAGGCAAATAGCACTGGCGTCTCTTCCCAGCATGTACAGTCTATTGGACTGAAGAGGTTCTTCTGTTCTTGTCAGTTTCCTAAGCAGAATTGAACAAGATATGGCCCGTGTGTGTAGGAAGCACAGTTCTTTTGTTCTGAGCAAGCTCACATTTCGAACCCCATAGGAAACACAGTAGAGTAGAAGAGTGCATTTTTCTCAAAAGCAGAGTGTGTTTCTTGTAAGGCGAGCTAGCGTTTGTTTCCCAGTCCTAAATGGAGATGAAATACACATGCAGTTTCTGTTCCTACGAGCAAGAGTTGTTTTCTGGTAAGAAGAGTCACTATTGCGCTCCCTTTGTCATACACAGTGCAAATAGCTCTCGCGTCTGTTCCCAGCAAGTACAGTGTATTGGACTGAAGAGGAGCTACTGTTCTTGTCAGTTTCCTAAGCAGAGTTGAACTAGATATGGCCCGTGTGTGTAGGAAGCACAGTTCTTTTGTTCTCAGCAAGCTCACTGTTCGGACCCCATAGAAAACACAGTCGAGTAGAAGAGTGCTCTTTTCTCAAAAGCAGAGTGTGTTTCTTGGAAGGCGAGCTAGCATTTGTTTCCCAGTCCGAAATGGAGTTGAAATACACATGCAGTTTCTGGTCCTACGAGCAAGAGTTGTTTTCTGGTAAGAAGAGTCACTATTGCGCTCCCTTTGCCATACACAGTGCAAATAGCCCTCACGTCTGTTCCCAGCAAGTACAGTGTATTGGACTGAAGAGGAGCTACTGTTCTTGTCAGTTTCCTAAGCAGAGTTGAACTAGATATGGCCTGTGTGTGTAGGAAGCACAGTTCTTTTGTTCTGAGCAAGCTCACTGTTTGGACCCCATAGGAAACACAGTAGAGTAGATGTGTGCCCTATTCTCAAAAGCAGAGCGTGTTTCTTGTAAGGCGAGCTAGCGTTTGTTTCCCAGTCCTAAGTGGATTGAATCAAATGCAGTTTCTGGTCCTACGAGCAAGAGTTGTTTTCTTGTAAGAAGAGTCACTATTGTGCTCCCATTGCCATACAGAGTGCAAATAGCACTCGCGTCTGTTCCCAGTAAGTACAGTGTATTGGACTGAAGAGGAGCTACTGTTCTTGTCAGTTTCCTAAGCAGACTTGAACTAGATATGGCCCGTGTGTGTAGGAAGCACAGTTCATTTTTTCTGAGCAAGCTCACTGTTCGGACCCCATAGGAAACACAGTAGAGTAGAAGAGTGCATTTTTCTCAAAAGCAGAGTGTGTTTCTTGTAAGGCCAGCTAGCGTTTGTTTCCCAGTCCTAAATGGAGAAGAAATACACATGCAGTTTCTGGTCCTACGAGCAAGAGTTGTTTTCTGGTAAGAAGAGTCACTATTGCGCTCCCTTTGTCATACACAGTGCAAATAGCTCTCGCGTCTGTTCCCAGCAAGTACAGTGTATTGGACTGAAGAGGAGCTACTGTTCTTGTCAGTTTCCTAAGCAGAGTTGAACTAGATATGGCCCGTGTGTGTAGGAAGCACAGTTCTTTTGTTCTCAGCAAGCTCACTGTTCGGACCCCATAGAAAACACAGTCGAGTAGAAGAGTGCTCTTTTCTCAAAAGCAGAGTGTGTTTCTTGGAAGGCGAGCTAGCATTTGTTTCCCAGTCCGAAATGGAGTTGAAATACACATGCAGTTTCTGGTCCTACGAGCAAGAGTTGTTTTCTGGTAAGAAGAGTCACTATTGCGCTCCCTTTGCCATACACAGTGCAAATAGCCCTCACGTCTGTTCCCAGCAAGTACAGTGTATTGGACTGAAGAGGAGCTACTGTTCTTGTCAGTTTCCTAAGCAGAGTTGAACTAGATATGGCCTGTGTGTGTAGGAAGCACAGTTCTTTTGTTCTGAGCAAGCTCACTGTTTGGAACCCATAGGAAACACAGTAGAGTAGATGTGTGCCCTATTCTCAAAAGCAGAGCGTGTTTCTTGTAAGGCGAGCTAGCGTTTGTTTCCCAGTCCTAAGTGGATTGAATCAAATGCAGTTTCTGGTCCTACGAGCAAGAGTTGTTTTCTTGTAAGAAGAGTCACTATTGTGCTCCCATTGCCATACAGAGTGCAAATAGCACTCGCGTCTGTTCCCAGTAAGTACAGTGTATTGGACTGAAGAGGAGCTACTGTTCTTGTCAGTTTCCTAAGCAGACTTGAACTAGATATGGCCCGTGTGTGTAGGAAGCACAGTTCATTTTTTCTGAGCAAGCTCACTGTTCGGACCCCATAGGAAACACAGTAGAGTAGAAGAGTGCATTTTTCTCAAAAGCAGAGTGTGTTTCTTGTAAGGCCAGCTAGCGTTTGTTTCCCAGTCCTAAATGGAGAAGAAATACACATGCAGTTTCTGGTCCTACGAGCAAGAGTTGTTTTCTGGTAAGAAGAGTCACTATTGCGCTCCCTTTGTCATACACAGTGCAAATAGCTCTCGCGTCTGTTCCCAGCAAGTACAGTGTATTGGACTGAAGAGGAGCTACTGTTCTTGTCAGTTTCCTAAGCAGAGTTGAACTAGATATGGCCCGTGTGTGTAGGAAGCACAGTTCTTTTGTTCTCAGCAAGCTCACTGTTCGGACCCCATAGAAAACACAGTCGAGTAGAAGAGTGCTCTTTTCTCAAAAGCAGAGTGTGTTTCTTGGAAGGCGAGCTAGCATTTGTTTCCCAGTCCGAAATGGAGTTGAAATACACATGCAGTTTCTGGTCCTACGAGCAAGAGTTGTTTTCTGGTAAGAAGAGTCACTATTGCGCTCCCTTTGCCATACACAGTGCAAATAGCCCTCACGTCTGTTCCCAGCAAGTACAGTGTATTGGACTGAAGAGGAGCTACTGTTCTTGTCAGTTTCCTAAGCAGAGTTGAACTAGATATGGCCTGTGTGTGTAGGAAGCACAGTTCTTTTGTTCTGAGCAAGCTCACTGTTTGGACCCCATAGGAAACACAGTAGAGTAGATGTGTGCCCTATTCTCAAAAGCAGAGCGTGTTTCTTGTAAGGCGAGCTAGCGTTTGTTTCCCAGTCCTAAGTGGATTGAATCAAATGCAGTTTCTGGTCCTACGAGCAAGAGTTGTTTTCTTGTAAGAAGAGTCACTATTGTGCTCCCATTGCCATACAGAGTGCAAATAGCACTCGCGTCTGTTCCCAGTAAGTACAGTGTATTGGACTGAAGAGGAGCTACTGTTCTTGTCAGTTTCCTAAGCAGACTTGAACTAGATATGGCCCGTGTGTGTAGGAAGCACAGTTCATTTTTTCTGAGCAAGCTCACTGTTCGGACCCCATAGGAAACACAGTAGAGTAGAAGAGTGCATTTTTCTCAAAAGCAGAGTGTGTTTCTTGTAAGGCCAGCTAGCGTTTGTTTCCCAGTCCTAAATGGAGAAGAAATACACATGCAGTTTCTGGTCCTACGAGCAAGAGTTGTTTTCTGGTAAGAAGAGTCACTATTGCACTCCCTTTGCCATACACAGTGCAAATAGCCCTCACGTCTGTTCCCAGCAAGTACAGTGTATTGGACTGAAGAGGAGCTACTGTTCTTGTCAGTTTCCTAAGCAGAGTTGAACTAGATATGGCCTGTGTGTGTAGGAAGCACAGTTCTTTTGTTCTCAGCAAGCTCACTGTTCGGACCCCATAGAAAACACAGTAGAGTAGAAGAGTGCTCTTTTCTCAAAAGCAGAGTGTGTTTCTTGTAAGGTGAGCTAGCGTTTGTTTCCCAGTCCTAAATGGAGTTGAAATACACATGCAGTTTCTGGTCCTACGAGCAAGAGTTGTTTTCTGGTTAGAAGAGTCACTATTTTGCTCCCTTTGCCATACACAATGCAAATAGCCCACGCGTATGTTCCCAGCAAGTACAGTGTATTGGACTGAAGAGGAGCTACTGTTCTCGTCAGTTTCCTAAGCAGAGTTGACCTGGATATGGCCCATGTGTGTAGGAAGCTCAGTTCTTTGTACTCAGAAAGCTCACTGTTCTGTCCCTATAGGAAACACAGTAGAGTAGAAGAGTGCTCTTTCCTCAAAAACAGAGTGTGTTTTTTGTAAGGGGAGCTAGCCTTTGTTTCGCAGTCCTAAATGGAGTTGAATCACATGCAGTTTCCGTTCCTACGAGCAACAGTTTTTTTCCTGTAAGGAAAGTCACTATTGCGCTCCCATTGCCATAAACAGTGCAAATAGCACTCACGTCTGTTCCCAGCAAGTACAGTGTATTGGACTGCAGAGGAGCTACTGTTCTTGTTAGTTTCCTAAGCAGAATTGAACTAGATATGACCCGTGTGTGTAGGAAGCACAGTTCTTTTGTTCTGAGCAAGCTCACTGTTTGGACCCCATAGGAAACACAGTAGAATAGAAGAGTGCTCTTTTCTCAAAAGCAGAGTGTGTTTCTTGTAAGGCAAGCTAGCGTTTGTTTCCCAGTCCTAAATGGAGTTGAATCACATGCAGTTTCTGGTCCTACGAGCAAGAGTTGTTTTCTGGAAAGAAGAGTCACTATTGCGCTCCCATTGCCATACACTGTGCAAATAGCACTGGCGTCTGTACCCAGCATGTACAGTGTATTGGACGGAAGAGTATCTACTGTTTTTGTCAGTTTCCTAAGCAGAATTGAACTAGATATGGCCCGTGTGTGTTGGAAGCACAGTTCTTTTGTTATGAGCAAGCTCACTTTTTGGACCCCATAGGAAACACAGTAGAGTAGAAGAGTGCTCTTTTCTCAAAAGCAGAGTGTGTTTCTTGTAAGGCAAGCTAGCGTTTGTTTCCCAGTCCTAAATGGAGTTGAACCACATGCAGTTTCTGGTCCTACAAGCAAGAGTTGTTTTCTGGTAAGAAGAGTCACTATTGCGCTCCCATTGCCATACACAGTACAAATAGCACTGGCGTCTGTACCCAGCATGTACAGCGTATTGGACTGAAGAGGATCTTCTGTTCTTTTCAGTTTCCTAAGCAGAGTTGAACTAGATATGGCCCGTGTGTGTAGGAAGCACAGTTCTTTTGTTCTGAGCAAGCTCACATTTCGAACCCCATAGGAAACACAGTAGAGTAGAAGAGTGCATTTTTCTCAAAAGCAGAGTGTGTTTCTTGTAAGGCGAGCTAGCGTTTGTTTCCCAGTCCTAAATGGAGATGAAATACACATGCAGTTTCTGTTCCTACGAGCAAGAGTTGTTTTCTGGTAAGAAGAGTCACTATTGCGCTCCCTTTGTCATACACAGTGCAAATAGCTCTCGCGTCTGTTCCCAGCAAGTACAGTGTATTGGACTGAAGAGGAGCTACTGTTCTTGTCAGTTTCCTAAGCAGAGTTGAACTAGATATGGCCCGTGTGTGTAGGAAGCACAGTTCTTTTGTTCTCAGCAAGCTCACTGTTCGGACCCCATAGAAAACACAGTCGAGTAGAAGAGTGCTCTTTTCTCAAAAGCAGAGTGTGTTTCTTGGAAGGCGAGCTAGCATTTGTTTCCCAGTCCGAAATGGAGTTGAAATACACATGCAGTTTCTGGTCCTACGAGCAAGAGTTGTTTTCTGGTAAGAAGAGTCACTATTGCGCTCCCTTTGCCATACACAGTGCAAATAGCCCTCACGTCTGTTCCCAGCAAGTACAGTGTATTGGACTGAAGAGGAGCTACTGTTCTTGTCAGTTTCCTAAGCAGAGTTGAACTAGATATGGCCTGTGTGTGTAGGAAGCACAGTTCTTTTGTTCTGAGCAAGCTCACTGTTTGGACCCCATAGGAAACACAGTAGAGTAGATGTGTGCCCTATTCTCAAAAGCAGAGCGTGTTTCTTGTAAGGCGAGCTAGCGTTTGTTTCCCAGTCCTAAGTGAATTGAATCAAATGCAGTTTCTGGTCCTACGAGCAAGAGTTGTTTTCTTGTAAGAAGAGTCACTATTGTGCTCCCATTGCCATACAGAGTGCAAATAGCACTCGCGTCTGTTCCCAGTAAGTACAGTGTATTGGACTGAAGAGGAGCTACTGTTCTTGTCAGTTTCCTAAGAAGACTTGAACTAGATATGGCCCGTGTGTGTAGGAAGCACAGTTCATTTTTTCTGAGCAAGCTCACTGTTCGGACCCCATAGGAAACACACTAGAGTAGAAGAGTGCATTTTTCTCAAAAGCAGAGTGTGTTTCTTGTAAGGCCAGCTAGCGTTTGTTTCCCAGTCCTAAATGGAGAAGAAATACACATGCAGTTTCTGGTCCTACGAGCAAGAGTTGTTTTCTGGTAAGAAGAGTCACTATTGCACTCCCTTTGCCATACACAGTGCAAATAGCCCTCACGTCTGTTCCCAGCAAGTACAGTGTATTGGACTGAAGAGGAGCTACTGTTCTTGTCAGTTTCCTAAGCAGAGTTGAACTAGATATGGCCTGTGAGTGTAGGAAGCACAGTTCTTTTGTTCTCAGCAAGCTCACTGTTCGGACCCCATAGAAAACACAGTAGAGTAGAAGAGTGCTCTTTTCTCAAAAGCAGAGTGTGTTTCTTGTAAGGTGAGCTAGCGTTTGTTTCCCAGTCCTAAATGGAGTTGAAATACACATGCAGTTTCTGGTCCTACGAGCAAGAGTTGTTTTCTGGTTAGAAGAGTCACTATTTTGCTCCCTTTGCCATACACAATGCAAATAGCCCTTGCGTCTGTTCCCAGCAAGTACAGTGTATTGGACTGAAGAGGAGCTACTGTTCTCGTCAGTTTCCTAAGCAGAGTTGAACTGGATATGGCCCATGTGTGTAGGAAGCTCAGTTCTTTGTACTCAGAAAGCTCACTGTTCTGGCCCTATAGGAAACACAGTAGAGTAGAAGAGTGCTCTTTCCTCAAAAACAGAGTGTGTTTTTTGTAAGGGGAGCTAGCCTTTGTTTCGCAGTCCTAAATGGAGTTGAATCACATGCAGTTTCTGTTCCTACGAGCAACAGTTTTTTTCCTGTAAGGAAAGTCACTATTGCGCTCCCATTGCCATAAACAGTGCAAATAGCACTCACGTCTGTTCCCAGCAAGTACAGTGTATTGGACTGAAGAGGAGCTACTGTTCTTGTTAGTTTCCTAAGCAGAATTGAACTAGATATGGCCCGTGTGTGTAAGAAGCACAGTTCTTTTGTTCTGAGCAAGCTCACTGTTTGGACCCCATAGGAAACACAGTAGAATAGAAGAGTGCTCTTTTCTCAAAAGCAGAGTGTGTTTCTTGTAAGGCGAGCTAGCGTTTGTTTCCCAGTCCTAAATGGAGTTGAATCACATGCAGTTTCTGGTCCTACGAGCAAGAGTTGTTTTCTGGAAAGAAGAGTCACTATTGCGCTCCCATTGCCATACACTGTGCAAATAGCACTGGCGTCTGTACCCAGCATGTACAGTGTATTGGACGGAAGAGTATCTACTGTTTTTGTCAGTTTCCTAAGCAGAATTGAACTAGATATGGCCCGTGTGTGTTGGAAGCACAGTTCTTTTGTTATGAGCAAGCTCACTTTTTGGACCCCATAGGAAACACAGTAGAGTAGAAGAGTGATCTTTTCTCAAAAGCAGAGTGTGTTTCTTGTAAGGCAAGCTAGCGTTTGTTTCCCAGTCCTAAATGGAGTTGAATCACATGCAGTTTCTGGTCCTACAAGCAAGAGTTGTTTTCTGGTAAGAAGAGTCACTATTGCGCTCCCATTGCCATACACAGTACAAATAGCACTGGCGTCTGTACCCAGCATGTACAGCGTATTGGACTGAAGAGGATCTTCTGTTCTTTTCAGTTTCCTAAGCAGAGTTGAACTAGATATGGCCCGTGTGTGTAGGAAGCACAGTTCTTTTGTTCTGAGCAAGCTCACATTTCGAACCCCATAGGAAACACAGTAGAGTAGAAGAGTGCATTTTTCTCAAAAGCAGAGTGTGTTTCTTGTAAGGCGAGCTAGCGTTTGTTTCACAGTCCTAAATGGAGTTGAATCACATGCAGTTTCTGGTCCTACGAGCAAGAGTTGTTTTCTGGTAAGAAGAGTCACTATTGCGCTCCCTTTGCCATACACAGTGCAAATAGCCCTCGCGTCTGTTCCCAGCAAGTACAGTGTATTGGACTGAAGAGGAGCTACTGTTCTTGTCAGTTTCCTAAGCAGAGTTGAACTAGATAAGGCCCATGTGTGTAGGAAGCACAGTTCTTTTGTACTCAGCAAGCTCACTGTTCTGGCCCTATAGGAAACACAGTAGAGTAGAAGAGTGCTCTTTCCTCAAAAGCAGAGTGTGTTTTTTGTAAGGCGAGCTAGCGTTTGTTTCGCAGTCCTAAATGGAGTTGAATCACATGCAGTTTGCGTTCCTACGAACAAGAGTTGTTTTCTGGTAAGGAAAGTCACTATTGCGCTCCCATTGCCATACACAGTGCAATTAGCACTCGCGTCTGTTCCCAGCAAGTACAGTGTATCGGACTGAAGAGGAGCTACTGTTCTTGTCAGTTTCCTAAGCAGAATTTAACTAGATATGGCCCGTGTGTGTAGGAAGCAGAGCTCTTTTGTTCTGAGCAAGCTCACTGTTTGGATCCCATAGGAAACACGGAAGAGTAGAAGAGTGCTCTTTTCTCAAAAGCAGAGTGTGCTTCTTGTAAGGCGAGCTAGCGTTTGTTTCCCAATCCTAAATGGAGTTGAATCACATCCAGTTTCTGGTCCTACGAGCAAGAGTAGTTTTCTGGTAAGAAGAGTCACTATTGCGCTCCCATTGTCATACACAGGGCAAATAGCACTGGCGTCTCTTCCCAGCATGTACAGTGTATTGGACTGAAGAGGAGCTAATGTTCTAGTCAGGTTCCTAAGCAGAGTTGAACTAGATATGGCCTGTGTGTGTAGGAAGCGCAATTCTTTTGTTCTGAGCAAGCTCACTGTTTGGACCCCATAGGAAAAAATGTAGAGTAGATGTGTGCCTTATTCTCAAAAGCAGAGCGTGTTTCTTGTAAGGCAAGCTAGTGTTTGTTTCCCAGTCCTAAGTGGATTGAATCAAATGCAGTTTCTGGTCCTACGAGCAAGAGTTGTTTTCTTGTAAGAAGAGTCACTATTGTGCTCCCATTGCTGTACACAGTGCAAATAGCACTCGCATCTGTTCCGAGTAAGTACAGTGTATTGGACTGAAGAGGAGCTACTGTTCTCGTCAGTTTCCTAAGCAGAGTTGAACTAGATATGGCCCGTGTGTGTAAGAAGCACAGTTCTTTTGTTCTGAGCAAGCTCACTGTTCGGACCCCATAGGAAACACAGTAGAGTAGATGAGTGCTCTTTTCTCAAAAGCCGAGTGTGTTTAGTGTAAGACGACCTAGCGTTTGCTTCACAGTCCTAAATGGAGTTGAATAACATGTAGTTTCTGGTCCTACGAGCAAGAGTTGTTTTCTGGTAAGAAGAGTCACTATTGCGCTCCCATTGCCATACACAGTGCAAATTGCACTCGCGTCTGCTCTCAGCACGTACAGTGTATTTGATTGAAGAGGAGCTACTGTTCTTGTCAGTTTCCTAAGCAGACTTGAACTAGATATGGCCCGTGTGTGTAGGAAGCACAGTTCATTTGTTCTGAGCAAGCTCACTGTTCGGACCCCATAGGAAACACAGTAGAGTAGAAGTGTACTCTTTTCTCAAAAGCAGAGTGTGTTTCTTGTAATGCGAGCTAGCTTTTGTTTCGCAGTCGTAAATGAAGTTGAATCACATGCAGTTTCTGTTCCTACGAGTAGAGTGGTTTTTTGGTGAGAAGAGTCACTATTGCGCTCCCATTGCCATACACAGTGCAAATAGCACTTGCGTCTGTTCCAATCAAGTACAGTGTATTGGACTGAAGAAAAGATACTGTTCTTGTCAGTTTCCTGAGCAGAGTTGAACTAGATATGGCCCGTGTGTATAGGAAGCACAGTTCTTTTGTTCTGAGCAAACTAACTTTCTGGCCCTATAGGAAACACAGTAGAGTAGATGAGTGCTCTTTTCTCAAAAGCAGAGTGTGTTTCTTGTAAGGTGAGATAGCATTTGTTTCCCAGTCCTAAATGGCGTTGAATCACATGCAGTTTCTGGACGTACAAGCAAGAGTTGTTTTCTGGTAAGGAAAGTCACAATTGCGCTCCCATTGTCATACACAGGGCAAATAGCACTGGCGTCTGTTCCCAGCATGTACAGTGTCTTGGACTGAAGAGGATCTACTGTTCTTGTCAGTTTCCTAAGCACAATTGAACTAGATATGGCCATGTGTGTAGGAAGCACAGTTCTTTTCTTCTGAGCAAGCTCACTGTTCTGGCCCTATAGGAAACACAGTGCTCTTTCCTCAAAAGCAGAGTGTGTTTTTTGTAAGGCGAGCTAGCGTTTGTTTCCCAATCCTAAATGGAGTTGAATCACATCCAGGTCCTGGTCCTACGAGCAAGAGTTGTTTTCTGGTAAGAAGAGTCACTATTGCGCTCCCTTTGCCATACACAGTAGAAATAGCCCTCGCGTCTGTTCCCAGCAAGTACAGTGTATTGGACTGAAGAGGAGCTACTGATCTTGTCAGTTTCCTAAGCAGAGTTGAACCATATATGGCCCATGTGTGTAGGAAGCACAGTTCTTTTGTACTCCCGCAAGCTCACTATTCTGGCCCTATAGGAAACACAGTAGAGTAGAAGAGTGCTCTTTCATCAAAAGCAGAGTGTGTTTTTTGTAAGGTGAGCTAGCGTTTGTTTCGCAGTCCTAAATGGAGTTGAATCACATGCAGTTTCTGTTCCTACGAGCAAGAGTTGTTTTCTGGTAAGGAAAGTCACTATTGTGCTCCCATTGCCATACACAGTGCAATTAGCACTCGCGTCTGTTCCCAGCAAGTACAGTGTATTGGACTGAAGAGGAGCTACTGTTCTTGTCAGTTTCCGAAGCAGACTTCAACTAGATATGGCCCGTTTGTGTAGGAAGCACAGTTCATTTGTTCTGAGCAAGCTCACTGTTCGGACCCCATAGGAAACACAGTAGAGTAGAAGAGTGCATTTCTCTCAAAAGCAGAGTGTGTTTCTTGTAAGGCCAGCTAGCGTTTGTTTCCCAGTCCTAAATGGAGTTGAATCACATGCAGTTTCTGGTCCTACGAGCAAGAGTTGTTTTCTGGTAAGAAGAGTCACTATTGTGCTCCCATTGCCATACACAGTGCAAATAGCACTGGCGTTTGTACCCAGCATGTACAGTGTATTGGACTGAAGAGGATCTACTGTTCTTGTCAGTTTAATAAGCAGAGTTGAACTAGATATGGCCCGTGTGTGTAGGAAGCACAGTTCTTTTGTTCTCAGTAAGCTCACTGTTCGGACGCCATAGGAAACACAGTAGAGTAGAAGAGTGCTCTTTTCTCCAAAGCAGAGTGTGTTTCTTGTAAGGCGAGCTAGCGTTTGTTTCCCAGTCCTAAATGGAGTTAAATCCCATGCAGTGTCTGGTCATATGAGCAAGAGTTGTTTTCTGGTAAGAAGAGTCACTATTGCGCTCCCATTGTCACACACAGGGCAAATAGCACTGGCGTCTCTTCCCAGCATGTACAGTCTATTGGACTGAAGAGGTTCTACTGTTCTTGTCAGTTTCCTAAGCAGAATTGAACAAGATATGGTCCGTGTGTGTAGGAAGCACAGTTCTTTTGTTCTGAGCAAGCTCACATTTCGAACCGCATAGGAAACACAGTAGAGTAGAAGAGTGCATTTTTCTCAAAAGCAGAGTGTGTTTCTTGTAAGGCGAGCTAGCATTTGTTTCCCAGTCCTAAATGGAGTTGAATCACATGCAGTTTCTGGTCCTAGGAGCAAGAGTTGTTTTCTGGTTAGAAGAGTCACTATTGCGCTCCCTTTGCCATACACAATGCAAATAGCCCTCGCGTCTGTTCCCAGCAAGTACAGTGTATTGGACTGAAGAGGAGCTACTGTTCTTGTCAGTTTCCTAAGCAGAGTTGAACTAGATATGCCCCATGTGTGTAGCAAGCTCAGTTCATTTGTACTCAGCAAGCTCACTGTTCTGGCCCTATAAAAAACACAGTAGAGTAGAAGAGTGCTCTTTCCTCAAAAACAGAGTATATTTTTTGTAAGGGGAGCTAGCCTTTGTTTCGCAGTCCTAAATGGAGTTGAATCACATGCAGTTTCCGTTCCTACGAGCAAGAGTTTTTTTCTGGTAAGGAAAGTCACTATTGCGCTCCCATTGCCATACTCAGTGCAAATAGCACTCACGTCTGTTCCCAGCAAGTACAGTGTATTGGACTGAAGAGGAGCTACTGTTCTTGTCAGTTTCCTAAGCAGAATTGAACTAGATATGGCCCGTGTGTTGGAAGCACAGTTCTTTTGTTCTGAGCAAGCTCACTGTTCGGACCCCATAGGAAACACAGTAGAGTAGAAGAGTGCATTTTTCTCAAAAGCAGAGTGTGTTTCTTGTAAGGCCAGCTAGCGTTTGTTTCCCAGTCCTAAATGGAGTTGAAATACACATGCAGTTTCTGGTCCTACGAGCAAGAGTTGTTTTCTGGTAAGAAGAGTCACTATTGTGCTCCCTTTTCCATACACAGTGCAAATAGCCCTCGCGTCTGTTCCCAGCAAGTACAGTGTATTGGACTGAAGAGGAGCTACTGTTTTTGTCAGTTCCCTAAGCAGAGTTGAAATAGATATGACCTGTGTGTGTAGGAAGCACAATTCTTTCGTTCTGAGCAAGCTCACTGTTCGGACCCCATAGGAAACTCAGTAGAGTAGATGTGTGCCTTATTCTCAAAAGCAGAGCGTGTTTCTTGTAAGGTGAGCTAGCGTTTGTTTCCCAGTCCTAAGTGGATTGAATCATATGCAGTTTCTGGTCCTACGAGCAAGAGTTGTTTTCTTGTAAGAAGAGTCACTATTGTGCTCCCATTGCCGTACACAGTGCAAATAGCACTCGCGTCTGTTCCCAGAAAGTACAGTGTATTGGACTGAAGAGGAGCTACTGTTCTCGTCAGTTTCCTAAGCAGAGTTGAACTAGATATGGCCCGTGTGTGTAAGAAGCACAGTTCTTTTGTTCTGAGCAAGCTCACTGTTCGGACCTCATAGGAAACACAGTAGAGTAGAAGAGCGCTCTTTTCTCAAAAGCAGAGTGTGTTTAGTGTAAGACGACCTAGCGTTTGCTTCCCAGTCCTAAATGGAGTTGAATCACATGCAGTTTCTGGTCCTACGAGCAAGAGTTGTTTTCTTTTAAGAAGAGTCACTATTGTGCTCCCTTTGCCATACACAGTGCAAATAGCACTCGTGTCTGTTCCCAGCAAGTACAGTGTACTGGACTGAAGAGGAGCTACTGTTCTTGTCAGTTTCCTAAGCAGACTTGAACTAGATATGGCCCGTGTGTGTAGGAAGCACAGTTCATTTGTTTTGAGCAAGCTCACTGTTCGGACCCCATAGGAAACACAGTTGAGTAGAAGAGTGCATTTTTCTCAAAAGCAGAGTGTGTTTCTTGTAAGGCCAGCTAGCGTTTGTTTCCCAGTCCTAAATGGAGTTGAAATACACATGCAGTTTCTGGTCCTACGAGCAAGAGTTGTTTTCTGGTAAGAAGAGTCACTATTGTGCTCCCTTTGCCATACACAGTGCAAATAGCCCTCGCGTCTGTTCCCAGCAAGTACAGTGTATTGGAATGAAGAGGAGCTAATGTTCTTGTCAGTTTCCTAAGCAGAGTTGAACTAGATATGGCCCATGTGTGTAGGAAGCACAGTTCTTTTGTACTCAGCAAGCTCAGTGTTCTGGCCCTATAGGAAACACAGTAGAGTAGAAGAGTGCTCTTTCCTCAAAAGCAGAGTGTGTTTTTTGTAAGGCGAGCTAGCGTTTGTTTCACAGTCCTAAATGGATTTGAATCACATGCAATTTTCGTTCCTACGAGCAATAGTTGTTTTCTGGTAAGGAAAGTCACTATTGTGCTCCCTTTGCCATACACAGTGCAAATAGCACTTGTGTCTGTTCCCAGCAAGTACAGTGTATTGGACTGAAGAGGAGCTACTGTTCTTGTCAGTTTCCTAAGCAGAATTGAACTAGATATGTCCTGTGTGTGTAGGAAGCACAGTTCTTTTGTTCTGAGCAAGCTCACTGTTTGGACCCCATAGAAAACACAGTAGAGTAGAAGAGTGCTCTTTTCTCAAAAGCAGAGTGTGTTTCTTGTAAGGCGAGCTAGCGTTTGTTTCCCAGTCCTAAATGGAGTTGAATCACATGCAGTTTCTGGTCCTACGAGTAGAGTTGTTTTCTGGTGAGAAGAGTCACTATTGCGCTCCCATTGCCATACACAGTGCAAATAGCACTTGCGTGTGTTCCAATCAAGTACAGTGTATTGGACTGAAGAGGAGATACTGTTCTTGTCAGTTTCCTGAGCAGAGTTGAACTAGATATGGCCCGTGTGTATAGGAAGCACAGTTCTTTTGTTCTGAGCAAATTAACTTTCTGGCCCTATAGGAAACACAGTAGAGTAGATGAGTGCTCTTTTCTCAAAAGCAGAGTGTGTTTCTTGTAAGGCAAGATAGCGTTTGCTTCCCAGACCTAAATGGAGTTGAATCACATGCAGTTTCTGGTCCTACAAGCAAGAATTGTTTTCTTTTAAGAAGAGTCACTATTGTGCTCCCTTTGCCATACACAGTGCAAATAGCACTCGTGTCTGTTCCCAGCAAGTACAGTGTATTGGACTGAAGACTAGCTACTGTTCTTGTCAGTTTCCTAAGCAGACTTGAACTAGATATGGCCCGTGTGTGTAGGAAGCACAGTTCATTTGTTTTGAGCAAGCTCACTGTTCGGACCCCATAGGAAACACAGTTGAGTAGAAGAGTGAATTTTTCTCAAAAGCAGAGTGTGTTTCTTGTAAGGCCAGCTAGCGTTTGTTTCCCAGTCCTAAATGGAGTTGAAATACACATGCAGTTTCTGGTCCTACGAGCAAGAGTTGTTTTCTGGTAATTAGAGTCACTATTGTGCTCCCTTTGCCATACACAGTGCAAATAGCCCTCCCGTCTGTTCCCAGCAAGTACAGTGTATTGGAATGAAGAGGAGCTAATGTTCTTGTCAGTTTCCTAAGCAGAGTTGAACTAGATATGGCCCATGTGTGTAGGAAGCACAGTTCTTTTGTACTCAGCAAGCTCACTGTTCTGGCCCTAAAGGAAACACAGTAGAGTAGAAGAGTGCTCTTTCATCAAAAGCAGAGTGTGTTTTTTGTAAGGCGAGCTAGCATTTGTTTCGCAGTCCTAAATGGATTTGAATCACATGCAGTTTTCGTTCCTACGAGCAATAGTTGTTTTCTGGTAAGGAAAGTCACTATTGTGCTCCCTTTGCCATACACAGTGCAAATAGCACTTGTGTCTGTTCCCAGCAAGTACAGTGTATTGGACTGAAGAGGAGCTACTGTTCTTGTCAGTTTCCTAAGCAGAATTGAACTAGATATGTCCTGTGTGTGTAGGAAGCACAGTTCTTTTGTTCTGAGCAAGCTCACTGTTTGGACCCCATAGAAAACACAGTAGAGTAGAAGAGTGCTCTTTTCTCAAAAGCAGAGTGTGTTTCTTGTAAGGCGAGCTAGCGTTTGTTTCCCAGTCCTAAATGGAGTTGAATCACATGCAGTTTCTGGTCCTACGACCAAGAGTTGTTTTCTGGTAAGAAGAGTCACTATTGCGCTCCCATTGCCATACACAGTGCAAATAGCACTGGCGTCTGTACCCAGCATGTACAGCGTATTGGACTGAAGAGAATATACTGTTCTTGTCAGTTTCCTAAGCAGAGTTGAACTAGATATGGCCCGTGTGTGTAGGAAGCACAGTTCTTTTGTTCTCAGCAAGCTCATTGTTCGGACCCCATAGGAAACACAGTAGAGTAGAAGAGTGCTCTTTTCTCAAAAGCAGAGTGTGTTTCTTGTAAGGCGAGCTAGCGTTTGTTTCCCAGTCCTAAATGGAGTTGAATCACATGCAGTTTCTGGTCCTACGAGCAAGAGTTTTTTCTGTTAAGAAGAGTCACTATTGTGCTCCCATTTTCATACACAGTGCAAATAGCCGTTGCTTCTGTTCCCAGCAAGTACAGTGTATTGGACTGAAGAGGAGCTACTGTTTTTGTCAGTTTCCTACGCAGAGTTGAACTAGATATGACCTGTGTGTGTAGGAAGCACAATTCTTTTGTTCTGAGCAAGCTCACTGTTTGGACCCCATAGGAAACACAGTAGAGTAGATGTGTGCCTTATTCTCAAAAGCAGAGCGTGTTTCTTGTAAGGCTAGCTAGTGTTTGTTTCCCAGTCCTAAGTGGATTGAATCAAATGCAGTTTCTGGTCCTACGAGCAAGAGTTGTTTTCTTGTAAGAAGAGTCACAATTGTGCTCCCATTGCCGTACACAGTGCAAATAGCCCTCGCGTCTGTTCCCAGTAAGTACAGTGTATTGGACTGAAGAGGAGCTACTGTTCTCGTCAGTTTCCTAAGCAGAGTTGAACTAGATATGGCCTGTGTGTGTAAGAAGCACAGTTCTTTTGTTCTGAGCAAGCTCACTGTTCGGACCCCATAGGAAACACAGTAGAGTAGATGAGTGCTCTTTTCTCAAAAGCCGAGTGTGTTTAGTGTAAGGTGACCTAGCGTTTGCTTCCCAGTCCTAAATGGAGTTGAATCACATGCAGTTTCTGGTCCTAAGAGCAAGAGTTGTTTTCTGGTAAGAAGAGTCACTATTGTGCTCCCACTGTCACACAGGGCAAATAGCACTGGCGTCTCTTCCCAGCATGTACAGTCTATTGGACTGAAGAGGTTCTACTGTTCTTGTCAGTTTCCTAAGCAGAATTGAACAAGATATGGCCCGTGTGTAGGAAGCACAGTTCTTTTGTTCTGAACAATCTCACATTTCGAACCCCATAGGAAACACAGTAGAGTAGAAGAGTGCATTTTTCTCAAAAGCAGAGTGTGTTTCTGTAAGGCGAGCTAGCGTTTGTTTCCCAGTCCTAAATGGAGATGAAATACACATGCAGTTTCTGGTCCTACGAGCAAGAGTTGTTTTCTTGTAAGCAGAGTCACTATTGCGCTCTTTTTGCCATACACAGTGCAAATAGCCCTCGCGTCTGTTCCCAACAAGTACAGTGTATTGGACTGAAGAGGACCTACTGTTCTTGTCAGTTTCCTAAGCAGACTTGAACTAGATATGGCCCGTGTGTGTAGGAAGCACAGTTCTTTTGTTCTCAGCAAGCTCACTGTTCGGACCCCATAGAAAACACAGTAGAGTAGAAGAGTGCTCTTTTCTCAAAAGCAGAGTGTGTTTCTTGTAAGGTGAGCTAGTGTTTGTTTCCCAGTCCTAAATGGAGTTGAAATACACATGCAGTTTCTGGTCCTACGAGCAAGAGTTGTTTTCTGGTTAGAAGAGTCACTATTGCGCTCCCTTTGCCATACACAATGCAAAAAGCCCTCGCGTCTCTTCCCAGCAAGTACAGTGTATTGGACTGAAGAGGAGCTACTGTTCTTGTCAGTTTCCTAAGCAGAGTTGAACTAGATATGGCCCATGTGTGTAGGAAGCTCAGTTCTTTTGTACTCAGCAAGCTCACTGTTCTGGCCCTATAGGAAACACAGTAGAGTAGAAGAGTGCTCTTTCCTCAAAAACAGAGTGTGTTTTTTGTAAGGCGAGCTAGCGTTTGTTTCGCAGTCCTAAATGGAGTTGAATCACATGCAGTTTCCGTTTCTACGAGCAAGAGTTTTTTTCTTGTAAGGAAAGTCACTATTGTGCTCCCATTGCCATACTCAGTGCAAATAGCACTCGAGTCTGTTCCCAGCAAGTACAGTGTATTGGACTGAAGAGGAGCTACTGTTCTTGTCAGTTTCCTAAGCAGAATTGAACTAGATATGGCCCGTGTGTGTAGGAAGCACAGTTCATTTGTTTTGAGCAAGCTCACTGTTCGGACCCCATAGGAAACACAGTTGAGTAGAAGAGTGCATTTTTCTCAAAAGCAGAGTGTGTTTCTTGTAAGGCCAGCTAGCGTTTGTTTCCCAGTCCTAAATGGAGTTGAAATACACATGCAGTTTCTGGTCCTAGGAGCAAGAGTTGTTTTCTGGTAATTAGAGTGACTATTGTGCTCCCTTTGCCATACACAGTGCAAATAGCCCTCGCGTCTGTTCCCAGCAAGTACAGTGTATTGGAATGAAGAGGAGCTAATGTTCTTGTCAGTTTCCTAAGCAGAGTTGAACTAGATATGTCCCATGTGTGTAGGAAGCACAGTTCTTTTGTACTCAGCAAGCTCACTGTTCTGGCCCTATAGGAAACACAGTAGAGTAGAAGAGTGCTCTTTCCTCAAAAGCAGAGTGTGTTTTTTGTAAGGCGAGCTAGCGTTTTTTTGGCAGTCCTAAATGGATTTGAATCACATGCAGTTTTCGTTCCTACGAGCAATAGTTGTTTTCTGGTAAGGAAAGTCACTATTGTGCTCCCTTTGCCATACACAGTGCAAATAGCACTTGTGTCTGTTCCCAGCAAGTACAGTGTATTGGACTGAAGAGGAGCTACTGTTCTTGTCAGTTTCCTAAGCAGAATTGAACTAGATATGTCCTGTGTGTGTAGGAAGCACAGTTCTTTTGTTCTGAGCAAGCTCACTGTTTGGACCCCATAGAAAACACAGTAGAGTAGAAGAGTGCTCTTTTCTCAAAAGCAGAGTGTGTTTCTTGTAAGGCGAGCTAGCGTTTGTTTCCCAGTCCTAAATGGAGTTGAATCACATGCAGTTTCTGGTCCTACGACCAAGAGTTGTTTTCTGGTAAGAAGAGTCACTATTGCGCTCCCATTGCCATACACAGTGCAAATAGCACTGGCGTCTGTACCCAGCATGTACAGCGTATTGGACTGAAGAGAATCTACTGTTCTTGTCAGTTTCCTAAGCAGAGTTGAACTAGATATGGCCCGTGTGTGTAGGAAGCACAGTTCTTTTGTTCTGAACAAGCTCACATTTCGAACCCCATAGGAAACACAGTAGAGTAGAAGAGTGCATTTTTCTCAAAAGCAGAGTGTGTTTCTGTAAGGCGAGCTAGCGTTTGTTTCCCAGTCCTAAATGGAGATGAAATACACATGCAGTTTCTGGTTCCACGAGCAAGAGTTGTTTTCTGGTAAGAAGAGTCACTATTGTGCTCCCTTTTCCATACACAGTGCAAATAGCCCTCGTGTCTGTTCCCAGCAAGTACAGTGTATTGGACTGAAGAGGAGCTACTGTTTTTGTCAGTTCCCTAAGCAGAGTTGAAATAGATATGACCTGTGTGTGTAGGAAGCACAATTCTTTCGTTCTGAGCAAGCTCACTGTTCGGACCCCATTGGAAACACAGTATAGTAGATGTGTGCCTTATTCTCAAAAGCAGAGCGTGTTTCTTGTAAGGCGAGCTAGCGTTTGTTTCCCAGTCCTAAATGGATTGAATCATATGCAGTTTCTGGTCCTACGAGCAAGAGTTGTTTTCTTGTAAGAAGAGTCACTATTGTGCTCCCATTGCCGTACACAGTGCAAATAGCACTCGCGTCTGTTCCCAGAAAGTACAGTGTATTGGACTGAAGAGGAGCTACTGTTCTCGTCAGTTTCCTAAGCAGAGTTGAACTAGATATGGCCCGTGTGTGTAAGAAGCACAGTTCTTTTGTTCTGAGCAAGCTCACTGTTCGGACCTCATAGGAAACACAGTAGAGTAGAAGAGCGCTCTTTTCTCAAAAGCAGAGTGTGTTTAGTGTAAGACGACCTAGCGTTTGCTTCCCAGTCTTAAATGGAGTTGAATCACATGCAGTTTCTGGTCCTACGAGCAAGAGTTGTTTTCTTTTAAGAAGAGTCACTGTTGTGCTCCCTTTGCCATACACAGTGCAAATAGCACTCGTGTCTGTTCCCAGCAAGTACAGTGTATTGGACTGAAGAGGAGCTACTGATCTTGTCAGTTTCCTAAGCAGAGTTGACCTAGATATGGCCCATGTGTGTAGGAAGCACAGTTCTTTTGTACTCCCGCAAGCTCACTATTCTGGCCCTATAGGAAACACATTAGAGTAGAAGTGTGCTCTTTCATCAAAAGCAGAGTGTGTTTTTTGTAAGGTGAGCTAGCGTTTGTTTCGCAGTCCTAAATGGAGTTGAATCACATACAGTTTCCGTTCCTACGAGCAAGAGTTGTTTTCTGGTAAGGAAAGTCACTATTGTGCTCCCATTGCCATACACAGTGCAATTAGCACTCGTGTCTGTTCCCAGCAAGTACAGTGTATTGGACTGAAGAGGAGCTACTGTTCTTGTCAGTTTCCTAAGCAGACTTCAACTAGATATGGCCCGTTTGTGTAGGAAGCACAGTTCATTTGTTCTGAGCAAGCTCACTGTTCGGACCCCATAGGAAACACAGTAGAGTAGAAGAGTGCTCTTTTCTCTAAAGCAGAGTTTTTTTTTGTAAGGCGAGCTAGCATTTGTTTCCCAGTCCTAAATGGAGTGGAATCACATGCAGTTTCTGGTCCTACGAGCAAGAGTTGTTTTCTGGTAAGGAAAGTCACTATTGTGCTCCCATTGCCATACACAGTTCAAATAGCCCTCCCATCTGTTCCCAGCAAGTACAGTGTATTGGACTGAAGAGGATCTACTGTTCTTCTCAGTTTCCTAAGCAGAGTTGAACTAGATATGGTCCGTGTGTGTAGGAAGCACAGTTCTTTTTTTCTGAGCAAGCTCACTGTTCTGACCCTATAGGAAACACAGTAGAGTAGAAGAGTGCTCTTTTCTCAAAAGCAGAGTGTGTTTCTTGTAAAGCGAGCTAGAGTTTGTTTCCCAGTCCTAAATGGAGTTGAATCACATGCAGTTTCTGGTCCTACGAGCAAGAGTTGTTTTCTGGTAAGAAGAGTCACTATTGCGCTGTCATTGACATACACAGGACAAATAGCACTGGCGTCTGTTCCCAGCAAGTACAGTGTATTGGACTGAAGAGGATCTACTGTTCTTGTCAGGTTCCTAAACAGACTTGAACTAGATATGGCCGTGTGTGTAGGAAGCACATTTTTTTTTGTTCTGAGCAAGCTCACTGTTCGGAACACATAGGAAACACAGTAGAGTAGAAGAGTGCTCTTTTCTCAAAAGCAGAGTGTGTTTCTTGGAAGTCGAGCTAGCGTTTGTTTCCCAGTCTTAAATGGAGTTGAGTCACATACAGTTTTTTGTCAACGAGCAAGAGTTGTTTTCTGGTAAGACAAGTCACTATTGTGCTCCAATTGCCATACACAGTGCAAATATCACTCGCTTCTGTTCCCCACAAGTACAGTGTATCGGACTGAAGAGGAGCTACTGTTCTTGTCAGTTTCTTAAGCAGAGTTGAACTAGATATGGCCCGTGTGTGTAGGAAGCACAGTTCTTATGTTCTGAGCAAGCTCACTGTTCTGGCCCTATAGGAAACACAGTAGAGTAGAAGAGTGCTCTTTTCTCTAAAGCAGAGTGTGTTTCTTGTAAGGCGAGCTAGCGTTTGTTTCCCAGTCCTAAATGGAGTTGAATCACATGCAGTTTCTAGTCCTACGATCAAGAGTTGTTTTATGGTAAGAAGAGTCACTATTGCGCTGCCATTTCTATACACAGGACAAATAGCACTGGCGTCTGTTCCCAGCAATACAGTGTGTTGGACTGAAGAGGATCTACAGTTCTTGTCAGGTTCCTAAGCAGAACTGAACTAGATATGGCCGTGTGTGTAGGAAGCACAGTTCTTTTGTTCTGAGCAAGCTCACTGTTCGGACACCATAGGAAACACAGTAGAGTAGAAGAGTGCTCTTTTCTCAAAAGCAGAGTGTGTTTCTTGTAAGGCGAGCTAGTGTTTGTTTCCCAGTCCTAAATGGAGTTGAATCACATGCAGTTTCTGGTCCTAAGAGCAAGAGTTTTTTTCTGGTAAGGAAAGTCTCTATTGCGCTCACATTGCCCTACACAAGGCAAATAGCACTCGCGTCTTTTCCCAGCAAGTACGGTGTATCGGACTGAAGAGGAGCTACTGTTCTTGTCAGTTTCCTAAGCAGAGTTGAACTACATATGGCCCTTGTGTAGGAAGCACAGTTCTTTTGTTCTGAGCAAGCTCACTGTTCTGGCCCTATAGAAAACACAGTAGAGTAGAAGAGTGCTCTTTCCACAAAAGCAGAGTGTGTTTCTTGTAAGGTGAGCTAGCTTTTGTTTCCCAGTCCTAAATGGAGTAGAATCACATGCAGTTTCTGGTCCTACGAGCAAGAGTTGTTTTATAGTAAGAAGAGTCACTATTGCGCTGCCATTGACATACACAGGACAAATAGCACTGGCGTCTGTTCCCAGCAAGTACAGTGTATTGGACTGAAGAGGATCTACTGTTCTTGTCAGGTTCCTAAGCAGAATTGAACTAGATATGGTCGTGTATGTAGGAATCACAGTTCTTTTGTTCTGATCAGGCTCACTGTTCGGACCCCATAGGAAACAGAGTAGAGTAGAAGAGTGCTCTTTTCTCAAAAGCAGAGTGTGTTTCTTGTAAGGCGAGCTAGCGTTTGTGTCTCAGTCCTAAATGGAGTTGAGTCACATGCAGTTTATGGTCCTACAAGCAAGAGTTGTTTTCTGGTAAGGAAAGCCACTATTGTGCTCCCATTGTCATACACAGGGCAAATAGCCCTGGCGTCTCTTCCCAGCATGTACAGTTTATTGGTATGAAGAGGATCTACTTACTGTTCTTGTCAGTTTCCTAAGCAGATTGAACTAGATATGGCCCCTGTGTGTAGGAAGCACAGTTCTTTTGTTCTGAGCAAGCTCACTGTTCTGACCCTATAGGAAACACAGTAGAGTAGAAGAGTGCTCTTTTTTCAAAAGCAGAGTGTGTTTCTTCTAAGGTAAGCTAGCGTTTGTTTCCCAGTCCTTAATGGAGTTGAATCACATGCAGTTTCTGGTCCTACGAGCAAGAGTTCTTTTCTGGTAAGGAGAGTCACTATTGGGCTCCAATTTTCATACACAGGGCAAATAGCACTGGCGTCTCTTCCCAGCATGTACAGTGTATTGGACTGAAGAGGATCTACTGTTCTTGTCAGTTTCCAATGCAGAATTGAAGTAGATATGCCGTGTGTGTAGGAAGCCCAGTTCTTTTGTTCTGAGCAAGCTCACTCTTCTGGCGCTATAGGAAACACAGTAGAGTAGAAGAGTGTTCTTTTCTCAAAAGCAGAGTGTGTTTCTTGTAAGGCGATCTAGCATTTGTTTCCTAGTCCTAAATGGAGTTGAATCACATGCAGTTTTTGGTCCTACGAGCAAGAGTTGTTTTCTGGTAAGGAAAGTCACTATTGCACTCCCATTGCCAAATACAGTGCAAATAGCCCTCGCGTCAGTTCCCATCAAGTACAGTGTATTGGACTGAAGAGGAGCTACTGTTCTTGTCAGTTTCCTAAGCATAGTTGAACTAGACATGGCCCCTGTGTGTAGAAGGACAGTTCTTTTGTTCTGAGCAAGATCACAGTTCGGAACCCATAGGAAACACAGTAGAGTAGATGAGTGCTCTTTTCTCAAAAGCAGAGTGTGTTTCTTGTAAGGCGAGCTAGCATTTGTTTCCCAGTTGTAAATGGAGGTGAATCACATGAAGTTCCTGGTCCTACAAGCAAGAGTTGTTTTCTGGTAAGAAGAGTCACTGTTGCACTCCCATTGCCATACACAGGGCAAATAGCATCGCGTCTGTTCCCAGCAAGTACAGAGTATTTGACGGAAGAGGAGCTACTGTTCTTGTCAGTTTCCTAAGCAGAGTTGAACTTGTTATGGCCCTGTGTAGGAAGCACAGTTCTTTTGTTCTGAGCAAGGTCACTGTTCTGGCCCTATAGGAAATACAGTAGAGTAGAAGAGTGCTCTTTTCTCTAAAGCAGAGTGTGTTTCTTGTAAGGCGAGCTAGAGTTTGTTTCCCAGTCATAAATGGAGTTAATCACATGCAGTTTCTAGTACTATGAGCAAGAGTTGTTTTCTGGTAAGAAGAGTCATTATTGCTCTGCCATTGCCATACACAGGACAAATAGCACTGGCGTCTGTTCCCAGCAAGTACAGTGTAATGGACTAAAGAGGATCTACTGTTCTTGTCAGGTTCCTAAGCAGACTTGAACTAGATATGGCCGTGTGTCTAGGAAGCACAGTTTTTTTGTTCTGAGCAAGCTCACTGTTCGGAACACATAGGAAACACAGTAGAGTAGAAGAGTGCTCTTTTCTCAAAAGCAGAGTGTGCTTCTTGGAAGTCGAGGTAGCGTTTGTTTCCCAGTCCTAAATGGATTTGAATCACATGCAGTTACTGGTCCTACGAGTAAGAGTTGTTTTCTGGTAAGACAAGTCACTATTGTGCTCCAATTGCCATACACAGTGCAAATAGCACTCACGTCTGTTCCCCGCAAGTACAGTGTATTGGACTGAAGAGGAGCTAGTGTTCTTGTCAGTATCCTAAGCAGAGTTGAACTAGATATGGCCCGTGTGTAGGAAGCACAGTTGTTTTGTTCTGTGCAAGCTCACTCTTCGGACCCCATAGGAAACACAGTAGAGTAGAAGAGTGCTCTTTTCTCAAAAGCAGAGTGTGTTTCATGTAAGGCGAGCTAGCATTTGTTTCCCAGTCCTAAATGGAGAGGAATCACATGCAGTTTCTGGTCCTATGAGCAAGAGTTGTTTTCTGGTAAGGAAACTCAATATTGTGCTCCCCTTGTCATACATAGTGCAAATAGCTCTTGCGTCTGTTCCCAGCAAGTACAGTGTATCGGACTGAAGAGGAGCTACTGTTCTTGTCAGTTTCCTAAGCAGAGTTGAACTAGATATGGCCCGTGTGTGTAGGAAGCACAGTTCTTTTGTTCTGAGCAAGCTCACTGTTCAGACCCCATAGGAAACACAGTAGAGGAGAAGAGTGCTCTTTTCTCAAAAGCAGAGTGTGTTTCTTGTAAGGCGAGCTAGCTTTTGTTTCCCAGTCCTAAATGGAGTTGAGTCACATGCAGTTTCTGGTCCTAAGAACAAGAGTTGTTTTCTGGTAAGGAAAGTCACTATTGCAGGCCCATTGCCTTACACAAGGCAAATAGCACTCGCGTCTTTTCCCAGCAAGTACAGTGTATTGGACTGAATAGGAGTTACTGTTCTTGTCAGTTTCCTAAGTAGAGTTGAACTAGATATGGCCCGTGTGTGTAGGAAGCACAGTTCTTTTGTTCTGAGCATGCTCACTGTTCTGGCCCTATAGGAAACACAGCAGAGTAGAAGAGTGCTCTTTTCTCTAAAGCAGAGTGTGTTTCTTGTAAGGTGAGCTAGCTTTTGTTTCCCAGTCCTAAATGGAGTTGAATTACATGCAGTTTCTGGTCCTAGGAGCAAGAGTTGTTTTATGGTAAGAAGAGTCACTATTGTGCTGCCATTGCCATACACAGGACAAATAGCACTGGAGTCTGTTCCCAGCAAGTACAGTGTATCGGACTGAAGAGGATCTACTGTTCTTGTCAGGTTCCTAAGCAGAATTGAACTAGATATGGCCTTGTGTGTAGGAAGCACAGTTCTTTTGTTCTGAGCAAGCTCAGTGTTCGGACCCCATAGGAAACACAGTGTATTAGAAGAGTGCTCTTTTCTCAAAAGCAGAGTGTGTTTCTTGTAAGGCGAGCTAGCGTTTGTTTCCCAGTCCTAAATGGAGTTGAGTCACGTGCAGTTTTTTGTCCTAGGAGCAAGACTTGTTTTCTGGTTGGGCGAGTCACTATTGTGCTCCAATTGCCATATATTGTGCAAATAGCACTCACGTCAGTTCCCTGCAAGTACAGTGTATCGGACTAAAGAGGAGCTACTGTTCTTGTCAGTTTCCTAAGCAGAGTTGAACTAGATATGGCCCCTGTGTAGGAAGCACAGTTCTTTGTTCTGAGCAAGCTCACTGTTCTGGCCCTATAGGAAACACAGTAGAGTAGAAGAGTGCTCTTTTCTCTAAAGCAGAGTGTGTTTCTGTAAGGTGAGCTAGCTTTTGTTTCCCAGTCCTAAATGGATTTGAATCACATGCAGTTTCTGGTACTACGAGCAAGAGTTGTTTTATGGTAAGAAGAGTCACTATTGTGCTGCCATTGCCATACACAGGACAAATAGCACTGGCGTCTGTTCCCAGCACGTACAGTGTATTGGACTGAAGAGGATCTACTGTTATTGTCAGGTTCCTAAGCAGAATTGAACTAGATATGGCCATGTGTGTAGGAAGCACAGTTCTGTTGTTCTGAGCAAGCTCACTCTTCTGACACCATAGGAAACACAGTAGAGTAGAAGAGTGCTCTTTTCTCTAAAGCAGAGTGTGTTTCTGTAAGGTGAGCTAGCTTTTGTTTCCCAGTCCTAAATGGAGTTGAATCACATGCAGTTTCTAGTCCTACGAGCGAGAGTTGTTTTCTGGTAAGGAAAGTCTCTATTGCGCTCCCATTGCCATACACAGTGCAAATAGCACTCGTTTCTGATCCCAGGAAGTACAGCATATCGGACTGAAGAGGAGCTACTGTTCTTGTCAGTTTCCTAAGCAGAGTTGAACTAGATATGGCCCGTGTGTAGGAAGCACAGTTCTTTGGTTCTGAGCAAGCTCACTGTTCTGGCCCTATAGGAAACACAGTAGAGTAGAAGAGTGCTCTTTTCTCTAAAGCAGAGTGTGTTTCTTGTAAGGCGAGCTAGCATTTGTTTCGCAGTCCTAAATGGAGTTAAATCCCATGCATTTTCTGGTACTATGAGCAAGAGTTGTTTTCTGGTAAGAAGAGTCACTATTGTGCTCCAAATGCCATATACAGTGCAAATAGCACTCGCGTCTGTTCCCAGTATGTACAGTATATTGGACTGAATAGAAGCTACTGTTCTTGTCAGTTTCCTAAGCAGAGTTGAACTAGATATGGTCCATGTGTGTAGGAAGCACAGTTCTTTTGTTCTGAGCAAGCTCACTGTTTGGACCCCATAGGAAACACAGTAGAGTAGAAGAGTGCTCTTTTCTCTAAAGCAGAGTGTGTTTCTTGTAAGGCGAGCTAGCGTTTGTTTCCCAGTCCTAAAAGGAGTTGAATCACATGCAGTTTCTAGTACTATGAGCAAGAGTTGTTTTATGGTAAGAAGAGTCACTATTGTGCTGCCATTGCCATACACAGGACAAATAGCACTGGCGTCTGTTCCCAGCAAGTACAGTGTAATGGACTAAAGAGGATCTACTGTTCTTGTCAGTTTCCTAAGCAGAGTTGAACTTGTTATGGCCCTGTGTAGGAAGCACAGTTCTTTTGTTCTGAGCAAGCTCACTGTTCAGACCCCATAGGAAACACAGTAGAGGAGTAGAGTGCTCTTTTCTCAAAAGCAGAGTGTTTTTCTTGTAAGGCGAGCTAGCGTTTGTTTCCGAGTCCTAAATGGAGTTGAGTCACATGCAGTTTCTGGTCCTAAGAACAAGAGTTGTTTTCTGGTAAGGAAAGTCACTATTGCGCTCCCATTTCCATACAGAGGGCAAATAGCACTCACGTATTTTCCCAGCAAGTACAGTGTATTGGACTGAATAGGAGCTACTGTTCTTGTCAGTTTCCTAAGCAGAGTTGAACTACATATGGTCCTTGTGTGTAGGAAGCACAGTTCTTTTGTTCTGAGCAAGCTCACTGTTTGGACCCCATAGGAAACACAGTAGAGTAGAAGAATGCTCTTTTCTCTAAAGCAGAGTGTGTTTCTGTAAGGTGAGCTAGCTTTTGTTTCCCAGTCTTAAATGGAGTTGAATCACATGCAGTTTCTGGTCCTACGAGCGAGAATTGTTTTCTGGTAAGGAAAGTCTCTATTGCACTTCCATTGCCATACACAGTGCAAATAGCACTCGTTTCTGATCCCAGGAAGTACAGCATATCGGACTGAAGAGGAGCTACTGTTCTTGTCAGTTTCCTAAGCAGAGTTGAACTAGATATGGCCCGTGTGTAGGAAGCACAGTTCTTTGGTTCTGAGCAAGTTCACTGTTCTGGCCCTATAGGAAACACAGTAGAGTAGAAGAGTGCTCTTTTCTCTAAAGCAGAGTGTGTTTCTTGTAAGGCGAGCTAGCGTTTGTTTCCCAGTCCTAAATGGAGTTGAATCCCATGCATTTTCTGGTACTACGAGCAAGAGTTTTTTTCTGGTAAGAAGAGTCACTAATGCGCTGCCATTGCCATACACAGGACAAATAGCACTGGCGTCTGTTCGCAGCAAGTACAGTGTATTGGACTGAAGAGGATCTACTGTTATTGTCAGGTTTCTAAGCAGAATTGAACTAGATATGGCCATGTGTGTAGGAGGCACAGTTCTTTTGTTCTGAGCAAGCTCACTGTTCGGACCCCATAGGAAACACAGTAGAGAAGAAGAGTGCTCTTTTCTCAAAAGCAGAGTGTGTTTCTTGTAAGGCGAGCTAGCGTTTGTTTCCCAGTCCTAAAAGGAGATGAGTCACATGCAGTTTCTGGTCCTACGAGCAAGAGTTGTTTTCTGGTAAGGAAAGTCACTATTGCGCTCCCTTTGCCATACACAGTGCAAATAGCACTCGCGTCTTTTCCCAGCAAGTACAGTGTATCGGACTGAAGAGGAGCTACTGTTCTTGTCAGTTTCCTAAGCAGAGTTGAACTAGATATTGCCTGTCTGTTTAGGAAGCACAGTTCTTATGTTCTGAGCAAGCTCACTGTTCTGGCCCTATAGGAAACACAGTACAGTAGAAGAGTGCTCTTTTATCTAAAGCAGAGTGTGTTTCTTGTAAGGCGAGCTCACGTTTATTTCCCAGTCCTAAATTGAGTTGAGTCACATGCAGTTTTTAGTCCTATGAGCAAGAGATGTTTTCTGGTAAGAAGAGTCACTATTGTGCTCCAAATGCCATACACAGTGCAAATAGCACTCGCGTCTCTTCCCAGCAAGTACAGTGTATCCGAAGGAAGAGGAGCTACTGTTCTTGTCAGTTTCCTAAGCAGAGTTGAACTAGATATGGCCCGTGTGTGTAGGAAACACAGTTCTTATGTTTTGAGCAAGCTCACTGTTCTGGCCCTATATTAAACACAGTAGAGTAGACGAGTGCTGTTTTCTCAAAAGCAGAGTGTGTTTCTTGTAAGGCGAGCTAGCGTTTGTTTCGCAGTCCTAAATGGAGTTAAATCCCATGCATTTTCTGGTACTACGAGCAAGAGTTGTTTTCTGGTAAGAAGAGTCACTATTGTGCTCCAAATGCCATATACAGTGCAAATAGCACTCGCGTCTGTTCCCAGTATGTACAGTGTATTGGACTGAATAGAAGCTACTGTTCTTGTCAGTTTCCTAAGCAGATTTGAACTAGATATGGTCCATGTGTGTAGGAAGCACAGTTCTTTTGTTCTGAGCAAGCTCACTGTTTGGACCCCATAGGAAACACAGTAGAGTAGAAGAGTGCTCTTTTCTCAAAAGCAGAGTGTGTTTCTTGTAAGGCGAGCTAGCGTTTGTTTCCCAGTCCTAAAAGGAGTTGAATCACATGCAGTTTCTGGTCCTACGAGCAAGAGTTGATTTCTGGTAAGGAAAGTCACTATTGCGCTCCCATTGCCATACACAGTGCAAATAGCACTCGCGTCTGTTCCCAGCAAGTACAGTGTATCGGACTGAAGAGGAGCTACTGTTCTTGTCAGTTTCCTAAGCAGAGTTGAACTAGATATGGCCCGTGTGTTTAGGAAGCACAGTTCTTATGTTCTGAGCAAGCTCACTGTTCTGGCCCTATAGGAAACACAGTAGAGTAAATGAGTGCTCTTTTCTCTAAAGCAGAGTGTGTTTCTTGTAAGGCGAGCTAGCGTTTGTTTCCTAGTCCTAAATGGAGTTGAATCACATGCAGTTTTTTGTCCTACAAGTGAGAGTTTTTTTCTGGTAATGAAAGTCACATTGCGCTCCGATTGCCATACACAGTGCAAAGAGCACTCGCGTCTGTTCCCAGCAAGTACAGTGTATTGGACTGAATAGGTGCTACTGTTCTTGTCAGTTTCCTAAGCAGAGTTGAACTACATATGGTCCGTGTGTGTAGGATGCACAGTTCTTATGTTCTGAGCAAGCTCACTGTTCTGGCCCTATAGGAAACACAGTACAGTAGAAGAGTGCTCTTTTCTCTAAAGCAGAGTGTGTTTCTTGTAAGGCGAGCTCACGTTTATTTCCAAGTCTTAAATGGAGTTGAGTCACATGCAGTTTATAGTCCTATGAGCAAGAGATGTTTTCTGGTAAGAAGAGTCACTATTGTGCTCCAAATGCCATACACAGTGCAAATAGCACTCGCGTCTGTTCCCAGCAAGTACAGTGTATCGGAAGGAAGAGGAGCTACTGTTCTTGTCAGTTTCCTAAGCAGAGTTGAACTAGATATGGCCCGTGTGTGTAGGAAACACAGTTCTTATGTTTTGAGCAAGCTCACTGTTCTGGCCCTATAGGAAACACAGTAGAGTAGACGAGTGCTCTTTTCTCAAAAGCAGAGTGTGTTTCTTGTAAGGCGAGCTAGCGTTTGTTTCCCAGTCCTAAATGGAGTTGAATCACATGCAGTTTCTAGTACTATGAGCAAGAGTTGTTTTATGGTAAGAAGAGTCATTATTGCTCTGCCATTGCCATACACAGGACAAATAGCACTGGCGTCTGTTCCCAGCATGTACAGTGTAATGGACTAAAGAGGATCTACTGTTCTTGTCAGGTTCCTAAGCAGACTTGAACTAGATATGGCCGTGTGTCTAGGAAGCACAGTTCTTTTGTTCTGAGCAAGCTCACTGTTCGGAACACATAGGAAACACAGTAGAGGAGAAGAGTGCTCTTTTCTCAAAAGCAGAGTGTGTTTCTTGTAAGGCGAGCTAGCTTTTGTTTCCCAGTCCTAAATGGAGTTGAGTCACATGCAGTTTCTGGTCCTAAGAACAAGAGTTGTTTTCTGGTAAGGAAAGTCACTATTGCAGGCCCATTGCCTTACACAAGGCAAATAGCACTCGCGTCTTTTCCCAGCAAGTACAGTGTATTGGACTGAATAGGAGTTACTGTTCTTGTCAGTTTCCTAAGTAGAGTTGAACTAGATATGGCCCGTGTGTGTAGGAGGCCCAGTTCTTTTGTTCTGAGCATGCTCACTGTTCTGGCCCTATAGGAAACACAGCAGAGTAGAAGAGTGCTCTTTTCTCTAAAGCAGAGTGTGTTTCTTGTAAGGTGAGCTAGCTTTTGTTTCCCAGTCCTAAATGGAGTTGAATTACATGCAGTTTCTGGTCCTAGGAGCAAGAGTTGTTTTATGGTAAGAAGAGTCACTATTGTGCTGCCATTGCCATACACAGGACAAATAGCACTGGAGTCTGTTCCCAGCAAGTACAGTGTATCGGACTGAAGAGGATCTACTGTTCTTGTCAGGTTCCTAAGCAGAATTGAACTAGATATGGCCTTGTGTGTAGGAAGCACAGTTCTTTTGTTCTGAGCAAGCTCAGTGTTCGGACCCCATAGGAAACACAGTGTATTAGAAGTGTGCTCTTTTCTCAAAAGCAGAGTGTGTTTCTTGTAAGGCGAGCTAGCGTTTGTTTCCCAGTCCTAAATGGAGTTGAGTCACGTGCAGTTTTTTGTCCTAGGAGCAAGAGTTGTTTTCTGGTTGGGCGAGTCACTATTGTGCTCCAATTGCCATATATTGTGCAAATAGCACTCACGTCAGTTCCCTGCAAGTACAGTGTATCGGACTAAAGAGGAGCTACTGTTCTTGTCAGTTTCCTAAGCAGAGTTGAACTAGATATGGCCCCTGTGTAGGAAGCACAGTTCTTTGTTCTGAGCAAGCTCACTGTTCTGGCCCTATAGGAAACACAGTAGAGTAGAAGAGTGCTCTTTTCTCTAAAGCAGAGTGTGTTTCTGTAAGGTGAGCTAGCTTTTGTTTCCCAGTCCTAAATGGATTTGAATCACATGCAGTTTCTGGTACTACGAGCAAGAGTTGTTTTATGGTAAGAAGAGTCACTATTGTGCTGCCATTGCCATACACAGGACAAATAGCACTGGCGTCTGTTCCCAGCACGTACAGTGTATTGGACTGAAGAGGATCTACTGTTATTGTCAGGTTCTTAAGCAGAATTGAACTAGATATGGCCATGTGTGTAGGAAGCACAGTTCTGTTGTTCTGAGCAAGCTCACTCTTCTGACACCATAGGAAACACAGTAGAGTAGAAGAGTGCTCTTTTCTCTAAAGCAGAGTGCGTTTCTGTAAGGTGAGCTAGCTTTTGTTTCCCAGTCCTAAATGGAGTTGAATCACATGCAGTTTCTGGTCCTACGAGCGAGAGTTGTTTTCTGGTAAGGAAAGTCTCTATTGCGCTCCCATTGCCATACACAGTGCAAATAGCACACGTTTCTGATCCCAGGAAGTACAGCATATCGGACTGAAGAGGAGCTACTGTTCTTGTCAGTTTCCTAAGCAGAGTTGAACTAGATATGGCCCGTGTGTAGGAAGCACAGTTCTTTGGTTCTGAGCAAGCTCACTGTTCTGGCCCTATAGGAAACACAGTAGAGTAGAAGAGTGCTCTTTTCTCTAAAGCAGAGTGTGTTTCTTGTAAGGCGAGCTAGCGTTTGTTTCGCAGTCCTAAATGGAGTTAAATCCCATGCATTTTCTGGTACTACGAGCAAGAGTTGTTTTCTGGTAAGAAGAGTCACTATTGTGCTCCAAATGCCATATACAGTGCAAATAGCACTCGCGTCTGTTCCCAGTATGTACAGTATATTGGACTGAATAGAAGCTACTGTTCTTGTCAGTTTCCTAAGCAGAGTTGAACTAGATATGGTCCATGTGTGTAGGAAGCACAGTTCTTTTGTTCTGAGCAAGCTCACTGTTTGGACCCCATAGGAAACACAGTAGAGTAGAAGAGTGCTCTTTTCTCTAAAGCAGAGTGTGTTTCTTGTAAGGCGAGCTAGCGTTTGTTTCCCAGTCCTAAATGGAGTTGATTCACATGCAGTTTCTAGTACTATGAGCAAGAGTTGTTTTATGGTAAGAAGAGTCATTATTGCTCTGCCATTGCCATACACAGGACAAATAGCACTGGCGTCTGTTCCCAGCAAGTACAGTGTAATGGACTAAAGAGGATCTACTGTTCTTGTCAGGTTCCTAAGCAGACTTGAAGTAGATATGGCCGTGTGTGTAGGAAGCACAGTTTTTTTGTTCTGAGCAAGCTCACTGTTCGGAACACATAGGAAACACAGTAGAGTAGAAGAGTGCTCTTTTCTCAAAAGCAGAGTGTGTTTCTTGGAAGTCGAGCTAGCGTTTGTTTCCCAGTCCTTAATGGAGTTGAGTCACATTTAGTTTTTCGTCCTACGAGCAAGAGTTGTTTTCTTGTAAGACAAGTCATTATTGTGCTCCAATTACCATACACAGTGCAAATAGCACTCACGTCTGTTCCCCGCAAGTACAGTGTATTGGACTGAAGAGGAGCTAGTGTTCTTGTCAGTTTTCTAAGCAGAGTTGAACTAGATATGGCCCGTGTGTAGGAAGCACAGTTGTTTTGTTCTGAGCAAGCTCACTGTTCGGACCCCATAGGAAACACAGTAGATTAGAAGAGTGCTCTTTTCTCAAAAGCAGAGTGTGTTTCATGTAAGGCGAGCTAGCATTTGTTTCCCAATCCTAAATGGATTTGAATCACATGCAGTTACTGGTCCTACGAGCAAGAGTTGTTTTCTGGTAAGGAAAGTCACTATTGCGCTCCCATTGCCATACACAGTGCAAATAGCATCGCGTCTGTTCCCAGCAAGTACAGAGTATTGGACGGAAGAGGAGCTACTGTTCTTGTCATTTTCCTAAGCAGAGTTGAACTTGTTATGGCCCTGTGTAGGAAGCACAGTTCTTTTGTTCTGAGCAAGGTCACTGTTCTGGCCCTATAAGAAATACAGTAGAGTAGAAGAGTGCTCTTTTCTCTAAAGCAGAGTGTGTTTCTTGTAAGGCGAGCTAGCGTTTGTTTCCCAGTCCTAAATGGAGTTGAATCACATGCAGTTTCTAGTACTATGAGCAAGAGTTGTTTTATGGTAAGAAGAGTCATTATTGCTCTGCCATTGTCATACACAGGACAAATAGCACTGGTGTCTGTTCCCAGCAAGTACAGTGTAATGGACTAAAGAGGATCTACTGTTCTTGTCAGATTACTAAGCAGACTTGAACTAGATATGGCCTGTGTGTAGGAAGCACAGTTTTTTTGTTCTGAGCAAGCTCACTGTTCGGAACACACAGTAGAGTAGAAGAGTGCTCTTTTCTCAAAAGCAGAGTGTGTTTCTTGGAAGTCGATCTAGCGTTTGTTTCCCAGTCCTAAATGGAGTTGAGTCACATGCAGTTTTTTGTCCTACGAGTAAGAGTTGTTTTCTGGTAAGACAAGTCACTATTGTGCTCCAATTGCCATACACAGTGCAAATAGCACTCACGTCTGTTCCCCGCAAGTACAGTGTATTGGACTGAAGAGGAGCTAGTGTTCTTGTCAGTTTCCTAAGCAGAGTTGAACTAGATATGGCCCGTGTGTAGGAAGCACAGTTGTTTTGTTCTGTGCAAGCTCACTGTTCGGACCCCATAGGAAACACAGTAGAGTAGAAGAGTGCTCCTTTCTCAAAAGCAGAGTGTGTTTCATGTAAGGCGAGCTAGCATTTGTTTCCCAGTCCTAAATGGAGAGGAATCACATGCAGTTTCTGGTCCTACGAGCAAGAGTTGTTTTCTGGTAAGGAAACTCAATATTGTGCTCCCCTTGTCATACATAGTGCAAATAGCTCTCGCGTCTGTTCCCAGCAAGTACAGTGTATCGGACTGAAGAGGAGCTACTGTTCTTGTCAGTTTCCTAAGCAGAGTTGAACTAGATATGGCCCGTGTGTGTAGGAAGCACAGTTCTTTTGTTCTGAGCAAGCTCACTGTTCAGACCCCATAGGAAACACAGTAGAGGAGTAGAGTGCTCTTTTCTCAAAAGCAGAGTGTATTTCTTGTAAGGCGAGCTAGCGTTTGTTTCCCAGTCCTAAATGGAGTTGAGTCACATGCAGTTTCTGGTCCTAAGAACAAGAGTTGTTTTCTGGTAAGGAAAGTCACTATTGCGCTCCCATTGCCATACAGAGGGCAAATAGCACTCACGTATTTTCCCAGCAAGTACAGTGTATTGGACTGAATAGGAGCTACTGTTCTTGTCAGTTTCCTAAGCAGAGTTGAACTACATATGGTCCTTGTGTGTAGGAAGCACAGTTCTTTTGTTCTGAGCAAGCTCACTGTTTGGACCCCATAGGAAACACAGTAGAGTAGAAGAGTGCACTTTTCTCTAAAGCAGAGTGTGTTTCTGTAAGGTGAGCTAGCTTTTGTTTCCCAGTCCTAAATGGAGTTGAATCACATGCAGTTTCTGGTCCTACGAGCGAGAGTTGTTTTCTGGTAAGGAAAGTCTCTATTGCGCTTCCATTGCCATACACAGTGCAAATAGCACTCGTTTCTGATCCCAGGAAGTACAGCATATCGGACTGAAGAGGAGCTACTGTTCTTTTCAGTTTCCTAAGCAGAGTTGAACTAGATATTGCCTGTGTGTTTAGGAAGCACAGTTCTTATGCTCTGAGCAAGCTCACTGTTCTGGCCCTATAGGAAACACATTACAGTAGAAGAGTGCTCTTTTCTCTAACGCAGAGTGTGTTTCTTGTAAGGCGAGCTCACGTTTATTTCCCAGTCCTAAATGGAGTTGAGTCACATGCAGTTTTTAGTCCTATGAGCAAGAGATGTTTTCTGGTAAGAAGAGTCACTATTGTGCTCCAAATGCCATACACAGTGCAAATAGCACTCGCGTCTGTTCCCAGCAAGTACAGTGTATCGGAAGGAAGAGGAGCTACTGTTCTTGTCAGTTTCCTAAGCAGAGTTGAACTAGATATGGCCCGTGTGTGTAGGAAACACAGTTCTTATGTTTTGAGCAAGCTCACTGTTCTGGCCCTATAGGAAACACAGTAGAGTAGACGACTGCTCTTTTCTCAAAAGCAGAGTGTGTTTCTTGTAAGGCGAGCTAGCATTTCTTTCCTAGTCCTAAATGGCGTTGAATCACATGCAGTTTCTGGTACTACGAACAAGAGTTGTTTTCTGGTAAGGAAAGTCACTATTGCGCTCCCATTGCCATACACAGGGCAAATAGCACTCACGTCTTTTCATAACAAGTAAAGTGTATTGGACTGAATAGGAGAGACTGTTCTTGTCAGTTTCCTAAGCAGAGTTGAACTACATATGGTCCGTGTGTGTAGGAAGCACAGTTCTTTTGTTCTGAGCAAGCTCACTGTTTGACCCCATAGGAAACACAGCAGAGTAGAAGAGTGCTCTTTACTCTAAAGCAAAGTGTGTTTCTTGTAAGGCGAGCTAGCGTTTGTTTCCCAGTCCTAAATGGAGTGGAATCACATGCAGTTTCTGGTCCTAGGTGCAAGAGTTGTTTTACGGTAAGAATAGTCACTATTGCACTGCCATTGCCATACACAGGACAAATAGCACTGGCGTCTGTTCCCAGCAAGTACAGTGTATTGGACTGAAGGGGATCTACTGTTCTTGTCAGGTTCCTAAGCAGAATTGAACTAGATATGGCCCTTGTGTAGGAAGCACAGTTCTTTTGTTCTGAGCAAGCTCACTGTTTGGACCCCATAGGAAACACAGTAGAGTAGAAGAGTGCTCTTTTCTGAAAAGCAGAGTGTGTTTCTTGTAAGGCGAGCTAGCGTTTGTTTCGCAGTTTTAAAAGGAGTTGAATCACATGCAGTTTCTGGTCCTACGAGCAAGAGTTGTTTTCTGGTAAGGAAAGTCACTATTGCGCTCCCATTGCCATACACAGTGCAAATAGCACTCGCGTCTGTTCCCCGCAAGTACAGTGTATCGGACTGAAGAGGAGCTACTGTTCTTGTCAGTTTCCTAAGCAGAGTTGAACTAGATATGGCCCGTGTGTTTAGGAAGCACAGTTCTTATGTTCTGAGCAAGCTCACTGTTCTGGCCCTATAGGAAACACAGTAGAGTAAATGAGTGCTCTTTTCTCTAAAGCAGAGTGTGTTTCTTGTAAGGCGAGCTGGTGTTTGTTTCCTAGTCCTAAATGGAGTTGAATCACATGCAGTTTTTTGTCCTACAAGTAAGAGTTTTTTTCTGGTAATGAAAGTCCCATTGCGATCCGATTGCCATACACAGTGCAAAGAGCACTCGCGTCTGTTCCCAGCAAGTACAGTGTATTGGACTGAATAGGTGCTACTGTTCTTGTCAGTTTCCTAAGCAGAGTTGAACTACATATGGTCCGTGTGTGTAGGAAGCACAGTTCTTTTGTTCTGAGCAAGCTCACTGTTTGGACCCCATAGGAAACACAGTAGAGTAGACGACTGCTCTTTTCTCAAAAGAAGAGTGTGTTTCTTGTAAGGCGAGCTAGCATTTCTTTCCTAGTCCTAAATGGCGTTGAATCACATGCAGTTTCTGGTACTACGAACAAGAGTTGTTTTCTGGTAAGGAAAGTCACTATTGCGCTCCCATTGCCATACACAGGGCAAATAGCACTCACGTCTTTTCATAACAAGTAAAGTGTATTGGACTGAATAGGAGCGACTGTTCTTGTCAGTTTCCTAAGCAGAGTTGAACTACATATGGTCCGTGTGTGTAGGAAGCACAGTTCTTTTGTTCTGAGCAAGCTCACTGTTCGGACCCCATAGGAAACACAGTAGAGTAGAAGAGTGCTCTTTTCTCAAAAGCAGAGTGTGTTTCTTGTAAGGCGAGCTAGCGTTTGTTTCCTAGTCCTAAATGGCGTTGAATCACATGCAGTTTCTGGTGCTACGAACAAGAGTTGTTTTCTGGTAAGGAAAGTCACTATTGCGCTCCCATTGCCATACAGAGGGCAAATAGCACTCGCGAATTTTCCCAGCAAGTACAGTGTATTGGACTGAATAGGAGCTACTGTTCTTGTCAGTTTCCTAAGCAGAGTTGAACTACATATGGTCCTTGTGTGTAGGATGCACAGTTCTTTTGTTCTGAGCAAGCTCACTGTTTGGACACCAAAGGAAACACAGTAGAGTAGAAGTGTGCTCTTTTCTCTAAAGCAGAGTGTGTTTCTTGTAAGGCGAGCTAGAGTTTGTTTCCCAGTCATAAATGGAGTGGAATCACATGCAGTTTCTGGTCCTACGAGCAAGAGTTGTTTTATTGTAAGAATAGTCACTATTGCACTGCCATTGCCATACACAGGACAAATAGCACTGGCGTCTGTTCCCAGCACGTACAGTGTATTGGACTGAAGAGGATCTACTGTTCTTGTCAGGTTCCTAAGCAGAATTGAACTAGATATGGCCGTGTGTGTAGGAATCACAGTTCTTTTGTTCTGTGCAAGCTCACTGTTGGGACCCCATAGGAAACACAGTAGAGTAGAACAGTGCTCTTTTCTCAAAAACAGAGTGTGTTTCTTGTAAGGCGAGCTAGCGTTTGTTTCCTTGTCCTAAATGGAGTTGAATCACATGCAGTTTCTGGTCCTAAGAACAAGAGTTGTTTTCTGGTAAGGAAAGTCACTATTGCACGCCCATTGCCTTACACAAGGCAAATAGCACTCGCGTCTTTTCCCAGCAAGTACAGTGTATTGGACTGAATAGGAGTTACTGTTCTTGTCAGTTTCCTAAGTAGAGTTGAAGTAGATATGGCCCGTGTGTGTAGGAAGCACAGTTCTTTTGTTCTGAGCAAGCTCACTGTTCTGGCCCTATAGGAAACTCAGCAGAGTAGAAGAGTGCTCTTTTCTCTAAAGCAGAGTGTGTTTCTTGTAAGGCGAGCTAGCTTTTGTTTCCCAGTCCTAAATGGAGTTGAGTCACGTGCAGTTTTTTGTCCTAGGAGCAAGAGTTGTTTTCTGGTAGGGCGAGTCACTATTGTGCTCCAATTGCCATACACAGGACAAATAGCACTGGCGTCTGTTCCCAGCAAGTACAGTGTAATGGACTAAAGAGGATCTACTGTTCTTGTCAGGTTCCTAAGCAGACTTGAAATAGATATGGCCGTGTGTCTAGGAAGCACAGTTCTTTTGTTCTGAGCAAGCTCACTGTTCGGAACACATAGGAAACACAGTAGAGTAGAAGAGTGCTCTTTTCTCAAAAGCAGATTGTGTTTCTCGTAATGCGAGCTAGCGTTTGTTTCCCAGTCCTAAATGGAGATGAATCACATGCAGTTTCAGGTCCTGTGAGCAAGAGTTGTTTTCTAATAATAAGAGTCAGTATTTAGCTTCCATTGCCGTAGACAATGCAAATAGCACTCATGTCTGTTCCCAGCAAGAACAGTGAATTGGACTGAAGAGTAGCTAGTGTTCTTGTCAGTTTCCTAAGAAGAGTTGAACTAGATATGGCCCATGTGTGTAGGAATTACAGTTCTTTGGCTCTGAGCAAGCTTACTGTTCTGGCCCTAAAGGAAACACAGTAGAGTAGAAGAGTGTCTCTTTTCTCAAAAGCAGAGTGTGTTTCTTGTAAGGCGAGCTAGCGTTTGTTTCCCAGTCCTAAATGGAGTTGATTCACATGCAGTTTCTGTTCCTCCGAGCAAGAGTTTTTTTTCTGGTAAGATGAGTCACTGTTGCGCTCCCATTGCCATACAAAATGCAAATAGAACTCGCATATGTTCCCAGCAAGTACAGTGTATTAGACTGAAGAGGAGCTACTGTTCTTGTCAGTTTCTTAAGCAGAATAAAACTAGATATGGCCCGTGTATGTAGGAAGCACAGTTCCTTTGTTCTCAGCAAGCTCACTGTTCAGAACCATAGGAAACACAGTAGAGTAGAAGAGTGCTCTTTTCTCAAAAGCAGAGTGTGTTTCTTTAAGGCAACCTAGTGTTTGTTTCCCAGTCAGAAATAGAGTTGAGTCCCATGTAGATTCTGGTCCTACGAGCAAGAGTTGTTTTCTGGTAAGAAGAGTCACTATTGTGCTCCCATTGCCATACACGGTTCAAATAGCACTCGCGTCTGCTCCCAGCAAGCACAGTGTATTGGTCTGAAGAGGAGATACTGTTCTTGTCAGTTTCCTAAGTAGAGTTGAACTAGATATGGCCCATTTGTGTAGGAAGCACAGTTCTTTTGTTCTGAGCAAGCTCACTGTTCGGGCACCGTAGGAAACACAGTAGAGTAGAAGAGTGCTCTTTTCTCAAAAGCAGAGTGTGTTTCTTGTAAGGCGAGATAGCATTTGTTTCCCAGTCCTAAAAGGAGTTGAATCACATGCAGTTTCTGGTCCTACAAGCAAGAGTTGTTTTCTTGTAAGAAGAGTCACTATTGTGCTCCCATCGCCATACACAGGGCAAATAGCACTGGCATATGTTCCCAGCAAGTACAGTGTATTGGACTGAAGAGGATCTACTGTTCTTGTCAGTTTCCTAAGCAGAGTTGAACTAGATATGGCCCCTGTGTGTAGGAAGCACAGCTCTTTTGTTTTAAGCAAGCTCACTGTTCTGGCCCTATAGGAAACACAGTAGGGTAGAAGAGTGCTCTTTTCTCAAAAGCAGAGTGTGTATCTTGTAAGGAGAGCTAGTGTTTGTTTCCCAGTCCTAAGTGGAGTTGAATCACATGCAGTTTTTGGTCCTAAGAGCAAGAGTTGTTTTCTGATAAGAAAAGTCACTATTGTGCTCCCTTTCCAGACACAGTGCAAATAGCCCTCATGGCTGTTCCCAGCAAGTACAGTGTATTGGACTGAAGAGGAGCTACTGTTCCTGTCAGTTTCCTAAGCAGAGTTGAACTAGACATGGCCCGTGAGTGTAGGAAGCACAGTTTTTTTGTTCTGAGCAAGCACACTGTTCGGACACCATAGGAAACACAGTAGAGTAGATGAGTGCTCTTTTCTCAAAAGCAGACTGTGTTTCTTGTAAGGCAAGCTAGCGTTTGTTTTCCAGTCCTAAATGGAGTAGAATCACATGCAGTTTCTGGTCCTACGAGCAAGAGTTGTTTTCTGGTAAGAAGAGTCACTATTGCGCTCCCATTGCCAAACACAGTGCAAATAGCACTCGTGTCTGTTCCCAGAAAATATAGTGTATTGGACTGAAGAGGAGCTACTGTTCTTTTCAGTTTCCTAAGCAGAGTTGAACTAGAAATGTCCCGTGTGTGTAGGAATCACAGTTCTTTTGTTATGAGCAAGCTCACTGTTCAGAACCCATAGGAAACACAGTAGAGTAGAAGAGTGCTCTTTTCTCAAAAGCGGAGTGTGTTTCTTAGAAGGTCAGCCAGCGATTGTTTTTCTCAGTCATAAATGGAGTTGAATCACATGCAGTTTTTGGTCCTATGAGCAATAGTTGTTTTCTAGTAAGGAAAGTCACTATTGTGCTCCCTTTGCCATACACAGTGCAAATAGCACTCGCGTCTGTTCCCAGCAAGTACAGTGTATCGAACTGAAGAGGACATACTGTTCTTGTCAGTTTTCTAAGCAAAGTTGAACTAGATATGGCCCGTGAGTGTATGAAGCACAGTTTTTTTGTTCTGAACAAGCTCACTGTTTGGATATTATAGGAAACACAGTAGAGTAGAAGAGTGCTCTTCACTAAAAAGCAGAGTGTGTTTCTTGTAAGGCGAGCTAGCGTTTGTGTCTCAGTCCTAAATGGAGTTGAGTCACATGCAGATTCTGGTCCTACAAGCAAGAGTTGTTTTCTGGTAAGAAGAGTCACTATTGTGCTCCCATTGTCATACACAGGGCAAATAGCCCTGGCGACTGTTCCCAGCATGTACAGTGTATTGGACTGAAGAGGATCTACTTACTGTTCTTGTCAGTTTCCTAAGCAGATTGAACTAGATATGGCCCCTGTGTGTAGGAAGCACAGTTCTTTTGTTCTGAGCAAGCTCACTGTTCTGGCCCTATAGGAAACACAGTAGAGTAGAAGAGTGCTCTTTTTTCAAAAGCAGAGTGTGTTTCTTCTAAGGTAAGCTAGCGTTTGTTTCCCAGTCCTAAATGGAGTTGAATCACATGCAGTTTCTGGTCCTACGAGCAAGAGTTCTTTTCTGGTAAGAAGAGTCGCTATTGTGCTCCCATTTTCATACACAGGGCAAATAGCACTGGCGTCTCTTCCCAGCATGTACAGTGTATTGGACTGAAGAGGATCTACTGTTCTTGTCAGTTTCCTATGCAGAATTGAACTAGATATGCCGTGTGTGTAGGAAGCCCAGTTCTTTTGTTCTGAGCAAGCTCACTCTTCTGGCGCTATAGGAAACACAGTAGAGTAGAAGAGTGTTCTTTTCTCAAAAGCAGACTGTGTTTCTTGTAAGGCGAGCTAGCGTTTCTTTCCCAGTCTTAAATGGAGTAGAATCACATGCAGTTTCTGATCCTACGAGCAAGAGTTGTTTTCTGGTAGAAGAGTCACTATTGCGCTCCCATTGCCATACACAGTGCAAATAGCACTCGCGTCTGTTCCCAGCAAGTACAGTGTATTGGACTGAAGAGGAGCTACTGTTCTTGTCCGTTTCCTAAGCAGAGTTTAACTAGATATGGCCTGTGTGTGTAGGAAGCACAGTTCTTTTGTTATGAGCAAGCTCACTGTTCGGAACCCATAGGAAACACAGTAGAGTAGAAGAGTGCTCTTTTCTCAAAAGCAGAGTGTGTTTCTTGGAAGGTCAGCTAGCGATTGTTTCTCAGTCATAAATGGAGTTGAATCACATGCAGTTTTTGGTCCTACGAGCAAGAGTTGTTTTCTGGTAAGGAAAGTCACTATTGTGCTCCCTTTGCCATACACAGTGCAAATAGCACTCGCGTCTTTTTCCAGCAAGTACAGTGTATCGGACTGAAGAGGATATACTGTTCTTGTCAGTTTCCTAAGCAGAGTTGAAATAGATATGGCCCATGTATGTAGAAAGCACAGTTCTTTGGTTCTGAGCAAGCTCATTGTTTGGACTCCATAGGACAAACAGTAGAGTAGAAGAGTGCTCTTCTCTCAAAAGCAGAGTGTGTTTCTTGTAAGGCGAGCTAGCGTTTGTGTCTCAGTCCTAAATGGAGTTGAGTCACATGCAGTTTCTGGTCCTACAAGCAAGAGTTGTTTTCTGGTAAGGAAAGTCACTATTGCGCTCCCATTGCCCTATACAAGGCAAATAGCATACGCGTCTTTTTCCAGCAAGTACAGTGTATTGGACTGAATAGGAGCTACTGTTCTTGTCAGTTTCCTAAGCAGAGTTGAACTAGATATGGTCCATGTGTGTAGGAAGCACAGTTCTTTTGTTCTGAGCAAGCTCACTGTTTGGACCCCATAGGAAACACAGTAGATTAGAAGAGTGCTCTTTTCTCTAAACAGAGTGTGTTTCTTGTAAGGCGAGCTAGCGTTTGTTTCCCAGTCCTAAATGGAGTGGAATCACATGCAGTTTCTGGTTCTACGAGCAAGAGTTGTTTTCTGGTAAGGAAAGTCACTATTGCGCTTCTATTGCCATACACAGTACAAATAGCCCTCCCGTCTGTTCCCAGCAAGTACAGTGTATTGGACTGAAGAGGAGCTACTGTTCTTCTCATTTTCCAAAGCAGAGTTGAACTAGATATGGCCCGTGTGTGTAGGAAGCACAGTTCTTATGTTCTGAGCAAGCTCACTTTTCACAACACATAGGAAACACAGTAGAGTAGAAGAGTGCTCTTTTCTCAAAAGCAGAGTGTGTTTCTGTAAGGTGAGCTAGCTTTTGTTTCCCAGTCCTAAATGGAGTTGAATCACATGTAGTTTCTGGTCCTACGAGCAAGAGTTGTTTTCTGGTAAGGAAACTCAATATTGTGCTCCCCTTGTCAGACATAATGCAAATAGCTCTCGCGTCTGTTCCCAGCAAGTACAGTGTATCGGACTGAAGAGGAGCTACTGTTCTTGTCAGTTTCCTAAGCAGAGTTGAACTAGATATGGCCCGTGTGTGTAGGAAGCACAGTTCTTTTGTTCTGAGCAAGCTCACTGTTCAGACCCCATAGGAAACACAGTAGAGGAGTAGAGTGCTCTTTTCTCAAAAGCAGAGTGTGTTTCTTGTAAGGCGAGCTAGCGTTTGTTTCCCAGTCCTAAATGGAGTTGAGTCACATGCAGTTTCTGGTCCTAAGAACAAGAGTTGTTTTCTGGTAAGGAAAGTCACTATTGTGCTCCCATTGCCATACAGAGGGCAAATAGCACTCACGTATTTTCCCAGCAAGTACAGTGTATTGGACTGAATAGGAGCTACTGTTCTTGTCAGTTTCCTAAGCAGAGTTGAACTACATATGGTCCTTGTGTGTAGGAAGCACATTTCTTTTGTTCTGAGCAAGCTCACTGTTTAGACCCCATAGGAAACACAGTAGAGTAGAAGAGTGCTCTTTTCTCTAAAGCAGAGTGTGTTTCTGTAAGGTGAGCTAGCTTTTGTTTCCCAGTCCTAAATGGAGTTGAATCACATGCAGTTTCTGGTCCTACGAGCGAGAGTTGTTTTCTGGTAAGGAAAGTCACTATTGTGCTCCCTTTGCCATACACAGTGCAAATAGCACTTGTGTCTGTTCCCAGCAAGTACAGTGTATTGGACTGAAGAGGAGCTACTGTTCTTGTCAGTTTCCTAAGCAGAATTGAACTAGATATGTCCTGTGTGTGTAGGAAGCACAGTTCTTTTGTTCTGAGCAAGCTCACTGTTTGGACCCCATAGAAAACACAGTAGAGTAGAAGAGTGCTCTTTTCTCAAAAGCAGAGTGTGTTTCTTGTAAGGCGAGCTAGCGTTTGTTTCCCAGTCCTAAATGGAGTTGAATCACATGCAGTTTCTTGTCCTACGACCAAGAGTTGTTTTCTGGTAAGAAGAGTCACTATTGCGCTCCCATTGCCATACACAGTGCAAATAGCACTGGCGTCTGTACCCAGCATGTACACCGTATTGGACTGAAGAGAATCTACTGTTCTTGTCAGTTTCCTAAGCAGAGTTGAACTAGATATGGCCCGTGTGTGTAGGAAGCACAGTTCTTTTGTTCTCAGCAAGCTCATTGTTCGGACCCCATAGGAAACACAGTAGAGTAGAAGAGTGCTCTTTTCTCAAAAGCAGAGTGTGTTTCTTGTAAGGCGAGCTAGCGTTTGTTTCCCAGTCCTAAATGGAGTTGAATCACATGCAGTTTCTGGTCCTACGAGCAAGAGTTTTTTCTGGTAAGAAGAGTCACTATTGTGCTCCCATTTTCATACACAGTGCAAATAGCCGTTGCGTCTGTTCCCAGCAAGTACAGTGTATTGGACTGAAGAGGAGCTACTGTTCTTGTCAGTTTCCTAAGCAGAGTTGAACTAGATATTGCCTGTCTGTTTAGGAAGCACAGTTCTTATGTTCTGAGCAAGCTCACTGTTCTGGCCCTATAGGAAACACATTACAGTAGAAGAGTGCTCTTTTCTCTAACGCAGAGTGTGTTTCTTGTAAGGCGAGCTCACGTTTATTTCCCAGTCCTAAATGGAGTTGAGTCACATGCAGTTTTTAGTCCTATGAGCAAGAGATGTTTTCTGGTAAGAAGAGTCACTATTGTGCTCCAAATGCCATACACAGTACAAATAGCACTCGCGTCTGTTCCCAGCAAGTACAGTGTATCGGAAGGAAGAGGAGCTACTGTTCTTGTCAGTTTCCTAAGCAGAGTTGAACTAGATATGGCCCGTGTGTGTAGGAAACACAGTTCTTACGTTTTGAGCAAGCTCACTGTTCTGGCCCTATAGGAAACACAGTAGAGTAGACGAGTGCTCTTTTCTCAAAAGCAGAGTGTGTTTCTTGTAAGGCGAGCTAGCATTTCTTTCCTAGTCCTAAATGGCGTTGAATCACATGCAGTTTCTGGTACTACGAACAAGAGTTGTTTTCTGGTAAGGAAAGTCACTATTGCGCTCCCATTGCCATACACAGGGCAAATAGCACTCACGTCTTTTCATAACAAGTAAAGTGTATTGGACTGAATAGGAGCGACTGTTCTTGTCAGTTTCCTAAGCAGAGTTGAACTACATATGGTCCGTGTGTGTAGGAAGCACAGTTCTTTTGTTCTGAGCAAGCTCACTGTTTGACCCCATAGGAAACACAGCAGAGTAGAAGAGTGCTCTTTTCTCTAAAGCAAAGTGTGTTTCTTGTAAGGCGAGTTAGCGTTTGTTTCCCAGTCCTAAATGGAGTGGAATCACATGCAGTTTCTGGTCCTACGTGCAAGAGTTGTTTTACGGTAAGAATAGTCACTATTGCGATGCCATTGCCATACACAGGACAAATAGCACTGGCGTCTGTTCCCAGCAAGTACAGTGTATTGGACTGAAGAGGATCTACTGTTCTTGTCAGGTTCCTAAGCAGAATTGAACTAGATATGGCCCTTGTGTAGGAAGCACAGTTCTTTTGTTCTGAGCAAGCTCACTGTTTGGACCCCATAGGAAACACAGTAGAGTAGAAGAGTGCTCTTTTCTGAAAAGCAGAGTGTGTTTCTTGTAAGGCGAGCTAGCGTTTGTTTCGCAGTCCTAAAAGGAGTTGAATCACATGCAGTTTCTGGTCCTACGAGCAAGAGTTGTTTTCTGGTAAGGAAAGTCACTATTGCGCTCCCATTGCCATACACAGTGCAAATAGCACTCGCGTCTGTTCCCAGCAAGTACAGTGTATCGGACTGAAGAGGAGCTACTGTTCTTGTCAGTTTCCTAAGCAGAGTTGAACTAGATATGGCCCGTGTGTTTAGGAAGCACAGTTCTTATGTTCTGAGCAAGCTCATTGTTCTGGCCCTATAGGAAACACAGTAGAGTAAATGAGTGCACTTTTCTCTAAAGCAGAGTGTGTTTCTTGTAAGGCGAGCTGGTGTTTGTTTCCTAGTCCTAAATGGAGTTGAATCACATGCAGTTTTTTGTCCTACAAGTAAGAGTTTTTTTCTGGTAATGAAAGTCCCATTGCGATCCGATTGCCATACACAGTGCAAAGAGCACTCGCGTCTGTTCCCAGCAAGTACAGTGTATTGGACTGAATGGGTGCTACTGTTCTTGTCAGTTTCCTAAGCAGAGTTGAACTACATATGGTCCGTGTGTGTAGGAAGCACAGTTCTTTTGTTCTGAGCAAGCTCACTGTTTGGACCCCATAGGAAACACAGTAGAGTAGACGACTGCTCTTTTCTCAAAAGCAGAGTGTGTTTCTTGTAAGGCGAGCTAGCATTTCTTTCCTAGTCCTAAATGGCGTTGAATCACATGCAGTTTCTGGTACTACGAACAAGAGTTGTTTTCTGGTAAGGAAAGTCACTATTGCGCTCCCATTGCCATACACAGGGCAAATAGCACTCACGTCTTTTCATAACAAGTAAAGTGTATTGGACTGAATAAGAGCGACTGTTCTTGTCAGTTTCCTAAGCAGAGTTGAACTACATATGGTCCGTGTGTGTAGGAAGCACAGTTCTTTTGTTCTGAGCAAGCTCACTGTTTGACCCCATAGGAAACACAGCAGAGTAGAAGAGTGCTCTTTTCTCTAAAGCAAAGTGTGTTTCTTGTAAGGCGAGCTAGCGTTTGTTTCCCAGTCCTAAATGGAGTGGAATCACATGCAGTTTCTGGTCCTACGTGCAAGAGTTGTTTTACGGTAAGAATAGTCACTATTGCGCTGCCATTGCCATACACAGGACAAATAGCACTGGCGTCTGTTCCCAGCAAGTACAGTGTATTGGACTGAAGAGGATCTACTGTTCTTGTCAGGTTCCTAAGCAGAATTGACCTAGATATGGCCCTTGTGTAGGAAGCACAGTTCTTTTGTTCTGAGCAAGCTCACTGTTTGGACCCCATAGGAAACACAGTAGAGTAGAAGAGTGCTCTTTTCTGAAAAGCAGAGTGTGTTTCTTGTAAGGCGAGCTAGCGTTTGTTTCGCAGTCCTAAAAGGATTTGAATCACATGCAGTTTCTGGTCCTACGAGCAAGAGTTGTTTTCTGGTAAGGAAAGTCACTATTGCGCTCCCATTGCCATACACAGTGCAAATAGCACTCGCGTCTGTTCCCAGCAAGTACAGTGTATCGGACTGAATAGGAGCTACTGTTCTTGTCAGTTTCCTAAGCAGAGTTGAACTAGATATGGCCCGTGTGTTTAGGAAGCACAGTTCTTATGTTCTGAGCAAGCTCACTGTTCTGGCCCTATAGGAAACACAGTAGAGTAAATGAGTGCTCTTTTCTCTAAAGCAGAGTGTGTTTCTTGTAAGGCGAGCTGGTGTTTGTTTCCTAGTCCTAAATGGAGTTGAATCACATGCAGTTTTTTGTCCTACAAGTAAGAGTTTTTTCTGGTAATGAAAGTCCCATTGCGATCCGATTGCCATACACAGTGCAAAGAGCACTCGCGTCTGTTCCCAGCAAGTACAGTGTATTGGACTGAATAGGTGCTACTGTTCTTGTCAGTTTCCTAAGCAGAGTTGAACTACATATGGTCCGTGTGTGTAGGAAGCACAGTTCTTTTGTTCTGAGCAAGCTCACTGTTCGGACCCCATAGGAAACACAGTAGAGTAGAAGAGTGCTCTTTTCTCAAAAGCAGAGTGTGTTTCTTGTAAGGCGAGCTAGCGTTTGTTTCCTAGTCCTAAATGGCGTTGAATCACATGCAGTTTCTGGTGCTACGAACAAGAGTTGTTTTCTGGTAAGGAAAGTCACTATTGCGCTCCCATTGCCATACAGAGGGCAAATAGCACTCGCGAATTTTCCCAGCAAGTACAGTGTATTGGACTGAATAGGAGCTACTGTTCTTGTCAGTTTCCTAAGCAGAGTTGAACTACATATGGTCCTTGTGTGTAGGATGCACAGTTCTTTTGTTCTGAGCAAGCTCACTGTTTGGACACCATAGGAAACACAGTAGAGTAGAAGTGTGCTCTTTTCTCTAAAGCAGAGTGTGTTTCTTGTAAGGCGAGCTAGAGTTTGTTTCCCAGTCATAAATGGAGTGGAATCACATGCAGTTTCTGGTCCTACGAGCAAGAGTTGTTTTATGGTAAGAATAGTCACTATTGCGCTGCCATTGCCATACACAGGACAAATAGCACTGGCGTCTGTTCCCAGCACGTACAGTGTATTGGACTGAAGAGGATCTACTGTTCTTGTCAGGTTCCTAAGCAGAATTGAACTAGATATGGCCGTGTGTGTAGGAATCACAGTTCTTTTGTTCTGTGCAAGCTCACTGTTGGGACCCCATAGGAAACACAGTAGAGTAGAAGAGTGCTCTTTTCTCAAAAACAGAGTGTGTTTCTTGTAAGGTGAGCTAGCGTTTGTTTCCTTGTCCTAAATGGAGTTGAATCACATGCATTTTCTGGTCCTACGAACAAGAGTTGTTTTCTGGTAAGGAAAGTCACGTTGTGCTCCCTTTGCCATTCACAGTGCAAATAGCACTCCCGTCTGTTCCCAGCAAGTACAGTGTATTGGACTGAATAGGTGCTACTTTTCTTGTCAGTTTCCTAAGGAGAGTTGTACTAGAAATGATCCGTGTGTGTAGGAAGCACAGTTCTTTTGTTCTGAGCAAGCTCACTGTTTGGACCCCATAGGAAACACAGTAGAGTAGAAGAGTGCTCTTTTCTCTAAAACAGAGTGTGTTTCTTGTAAGGCGAGCTAGCGTTTGTTTCCCAGTCCTAAATGGAGTTGAATCCCATGCAGTTTCTGGTACTACGAGCAAGAGTTGTTTTCTGGTAAGAAGAGTCACTATTGCGCTGCCATTGCCATACACAGGACAAATAGCACTGGCGTCTGTTCGCAGCAAGTACAGTGTATTGGACTGAAGAGGATCTACTGTTCTTGTCAGGTTCCTAAGCAGAATTGAACTAGATATGGCCATGTGTGTAGGAAGCACAGTTCTTTTGTTCTGAGCAAGCTCACTGTTCGGACCCCATAGGAAACACAGTAGAGAAGAAGAGTGCTCTTTTCTCAAAAGCAGAGTGTGTTTCTTGTAAGGCGAGTTAGCGTTTGTTTCCCAGTCCTAAAAGGAGTTGAATCACATGCAGTTTCTGGTCCTACGAGCAAGAGTTGTTTTCTGGTAAGGAAAGTCACTATTACGCTCCCTTTGCCATACACAGTGCAAATAGCACTCGCGTCTTTTCCCAGCAAGTACAGTGTATCGGACTGAAGAGGAGCTACTGTTCTTGTCAGTTTCCTAAGCAGAGTTGAACTAGATATTGCCTGTCTGTTTAGGAAGCACAGTTCTTATGTTCTGAGCAAGCTCACTGTTCTGGCCCTATAGGAAACACAGTACAGTAGAAGAGTGCTCTTTTCTCTAAAGCCGAGTGTGTTTCTTGTAAGGCGAGCTCACGTTTATTTCCCAGTCCTAAATGGAGTTGAGTCACATGCAGTTTTTAGTCCTATGAGCAAGATATGTTTTCTGGTAAGAAGAGTCACTATTGTGCTCCAAATGCCATACACAGTGCAAATAGCACTCGCGTCTGTTCCCAGCAAGTACAGTGTATCGGAAGGAAGAGGAGCTACTGTTCTTGTCAGTTTCCTAAGCAGAGTTGAACTAGATATGGCCCGTGTGTGTAGGAAACACAGTTCTTATGTTTTGAGCAAGCTCACTGTTCTGGCCCTATAGGAAACACAGTAGAGTAGACGAGTGCTCTTTTCTCAAAAGCGGAGTGTGTTTCTTGTAAGGCGAGCTAGCATTTCTTTCCTAGTCCTAAATGGCGTTGAATCACATGCAGTTTCTGGTACTACGAACAAGAGTAATTTTCTGGTAAGGAAAGTCACTATTGCGCTCCCATTGCCATACACAGGACAAATAGCACTCACGTCTTTTCATAACAAGTAAAGTGTATTGGACTGAATAGGAGCTACTGTTCTTGTCAGTTTCCTAAGCAGAGTTGAACTACATATGGTCCGTGTGTGTAGGAAGCACAGTTCTTTTGTTCTGAGCAAGCTCACTGTTTGGACCACATAGGAAACACAGCAGAGTAGAAGAGTGCTCTTTTCTCTAAAGCAAAGTGTGTTTCTTTAAGGCGAGCTAGCGTTTGTTTCCTAGTCCTAAATGGAGTTGAATCACATGCATTTTCTGGTCCTACGAACAAGAGTTGTTTTCTGGTAAGGAAAGTCACGTTGTGCTCCCTTTGCCATTCACAGTGCAAATAGCACTTCCGTATGTTCCCAGCAAGTACAATGTATTGGACTGAATAGGTGCTACTTTTCTTGTCAGTTTCCTAAGCAGAGTTGTACTAGAAATGATCTGTGTGTGTAGGAAGCACAGTTCTTTTGTTCTGAGCAAGCTCACTGTTTGGACCCCATAGGAAACACAGTAGAGTAGAAGAGTGCTCTTTTCTCTAAAGCAGAGTGTGTTTCTTGTAAGGCGAGCTAGCGTTTGTTTCGCAGTCCTAAATGGAGTTGAATCCCATGCATTTTCTGGTACTACGAGCAAGAGTTGTTTTCTGGTATGAAGAATCACTATTGTGCTGCCATTGCCATACACAGGACAAATAGCCCTGGCGTCTGTTCACAGCAAGTACAGAGTATTGGAATGAAGAGGATCTACTGTTCTTGTCAGGTTCCTAAGCAGAATTGAACTAGATATGGCCATGTGTGTAGGAAGCACAGTTCTTTTGTTCTGAGCAAGCTCACTGTTCAGACCCCATAGGAAACACAGTAGAGTCGAAGAGTGCTCTTTTCTCAAAAGCAGAGTGTGTTTCTTGTAAGGCGTGCTAGCGTTTGTTTCCCAGTCCTAAATGGAGTTGAATCACATTCAGTTTCTGGTCCTACGAGCAAGAGTTTTTTTATGGTAAGGAAAGTCGCGATTGTGCTCCCATTGCCATACACAGTGCATATAGCACTCGCGTCTGTTCCCAGCAAATACAGAGTATTGGACTGAAGAGGAGCTACTGTTCTTGTCAGTTTCCTAAGCAGAGTTGAACTAGATATGGCCCGTGTGTGTAGGAAGCACAGTTCTTATGTTCTGAGCAAGCTCACTCTTTGGACCCCATAGGAAACACAGTAGAGTAGAAGAGTGCTCTTTTCTCTAAAGCAAAGTGTGTTTCTTGTAAGGCTAGTTAGCGTTTGTTTCCCAGTCCTTAATGGAGTGGAATCACATGCAGTTTCTGGTCCTACGTGCAAGAGTTGTTTTACGGTAAGAATAGTCACTATTGCGCTGCCATTGCCCTACACAGGACAAATAGCACTGGCGTTTGTTCCCAGCAAGTACAGTGTATTGGACTGAAGAGGATCTACTCTTCTTGTCAGGTTCCTAAGCAGAGTTGAACTAGATATGGCCTGTGTTTGTTGGAAGCACAGTTCTTATGTTCTGAGCAAGCTCACTGTTCTGGCCCTATAGGAAACACAGTATAGTAGAAGAGTGCTATTTTCTCTAAAGCAGAGTGTATTTCTTGTAAGGCGAGCTCGCATTTGTTTCCCAGTCCTAAATGGAGTTGAGTCACAGGCAGTTTTTGGTTCTACGAGCAAGAGTTGTTTTCTGGTAAGAAGAGTCACTATTGCGCTCCAAATGCCATACACAGTGCAAATAGCACTCGAGTCTGATCCCATCAAGCACAGTGTATTGGACTGAATAGGAGCTACTGTTCCTGTCAGTTTCCTAAGCAGAGTTGAACTAGATATGGTCCATGTGTGTAGGAAGCACAGTTCTTTTGTTCTGAGAAAGCTCACTGTTTGGAGTCCATAGGAAACACAGTAGAGTAGAAGAGTGCTCTTTTCTCAAAAGCAGAGTGTGTTTCTTGTAAGGCGAGCTAGCGTTTGTTTCCCAGTCCTAAATGGAGTTGAATCACATGCAGTTTGTGGTCCTACGAGCAAGAGTTGTTTTCTGGTAAGGAAAGTCACTATTGCGCTCCCATTGCCATACACAGGACAAATAGCATTCGCGTCTATTCCCAGCAAGTACACTGTATTGGACTGAATAGGAACTACTGTTCTTGTCAGTTTCCTAAGCTGAGTTGAACTACATATGATCCGTGTGTGTAGGAAGCACATTTCTTTTGTTCTGAGCAAGCTCACTGTTTGGACCCCATAGGAAAAACAGTAGAGTAGAAGAGTGCTCTTTTCTCAAAGGCAGAGTGTGTTTCATGTAAGGCGAGCTAGCGTTTGTTTCCCAGTACTAAATGGCGTTGAATCACATGCAGTTTGTGGTCCTACGAGCAAGAGTTGTTTTTGGTAAGGAAAGTCACTATTGTGCTCATTGCCCTACACAGTGCAAATAGCACTCGTGTCTGTTCCCAGCACGTACAGTGTATTGGACTGAAGACGAGCTACTGTTCTTGTCAGTTTCCTAAGCAGAGTTGAACTAGATACGGCCCGTGTTTGTTGGAAGCACAGTTATTATGTTCTGAGCAAGCTCACTGTTCTGGCCCTATAGGAAACACAGTATAGTAGTAGAGTGCTATTTTCTCTAAAGCAGAGTGTGTTTCTTGTAAGGCGAGCTAGCGTTTTTTTCCCAGTCCTAAATGGAGTTGAGTCACAGGCAGTTTTTTGTCCTACAAGTAAGAGTTTTTTTCTGGTAATGAAAGTCACATTGCGCTCCGATTGCCATACACAGTGCAAAGAGCACTCGCGTCTGTTCCCAGCAAATACAGTGTATTGGACTGAATAGGTGCTACTGTTCTTGTCAGTTTCCTAAGCAGAGTTGAACTACATATGGTCCGTGTGTGTAGGAAGCACAGTTCTTTTGTTCTGAGCAAGCTCACTGTTTGGACCCCATAGGAAACACAGTAGAGTAGAAGAGTGCTCTTTTCTCTAAAGCAGAGTGTGTTTCTTGTAAGGCGAGCTAGCGTTTGTTTCGCAGTCCTAAATGGAGTTGAATCCCATGCATTTTCTGGTACTACGAGCAAGAGTTGTTTTCTGGTAAGAAGAGTCACTATTGTGCTGCCATTGCCATACACAGGACAAATAGCCCTGGCGTCTGTTCGCAGCAAGTACAGTGTATTGGACTGAAGAGAAGCTACTGTTCTTGTCAGGTTCCTAAGCAGAATTGAACTAGATATGGCCATGTGTGTAGGAAGCACAGTTCTTTTGTTCTGAGCAAGCTCACTGTTCGGACCCCATAGGAAACACAGTAGAGTAAAGAGTGCTCTTTTCTCAAAAGCAGAGTGTGTTTCTTGTAAGGCGAGCTAGCGTTTGTTTCCTAGTCCTACATGGCGTTGAATCACATGCAGTTTCTGGTCCTACGAACAAGAGTTGTTTTCTGGTAAGAATAGTCACTATTGCGCTGCCATGCCATACACAGGACAAATAGCACTGGCGTCTGTTCCCAGCAAGTACAGTGTATTGGACTGAAGAGGATCTACTGTTCTTGTCAGGTTCCTAAGCAGAATAGAACTAGATATGGCCATGTGTGTAGGAAGCACAGTTCTTTTGATCTGAGCAAGCTCACTGTTCGGACCACATAGGAAACACAGTAGAGTAGAAGAGTGCTCTTTTCTGAAAAGCAGAGTGTGTTTCTTATAAGGCGAGCTAGCGTTTGTTTCCCAGTCCTAAATGGAGTTGAATCACATGCAGTTTCTGGTCCTACGAGCAAGAGTTGTTTTCTGGTAAGGAAAGTCGCGATTGTGCTCCCATTGCCATACACAGTGCATATAGCACTCGCGTCTGTTCCCAGCAATACAGTGTATTGGACTGAAGAGAAGCTACTGTTCTTGTCAGTTTCCTAAGCAGAGTTGAACTAAATATGGCCCGTGTGTGTAGGAAGCACAGTTCTTATGTTCTGAGCAATCTACTGTTCTGGTCCTATAGGAAACACAGAAGAGTAGATGAGTGCTCTTTTCTCTAAAGCAGAGTGTGTTTCTTGTAAGGCGAGCTAGCATTTGTTTCCTAGTCCTAAATGGAGTTGAATCACATGCAGTTTTTGGTCCTACAAGCAAGAGTTTTTTTCTGGTAAGAAGAGTCACTATTGTGCTCCAAATGCCATATACAGTGCAAATAGCACTCGCGTCTGTTCCCAGCATATACAGTGTATTGGACTGAATAGGAGCTACTGTTCTTGTCAGTTTCCTAAGCAGAGTTGAACTAGATATGGTCCATGTGTGTAGGAAGCACAGTTCTTTTCTTCTTTGCAAGCTCACTGTTTGGACCCCATAGGAAAAACAGTAGAGTAGAAGAGTGCTCTATTCTCAAAGGCAGAGCGTGTTTCATGTAAGGCGAGCTAGCGTTTGTTTCCCAGTACTAAATGGCGTTGAATCACATGCAGTTTGTGGTCCTACGAGCAAGAGTTGTTTTTGGTAAGGAAAGTCACTATTGCGCTCATTGCCCTACACAGTGCAAATAACACTCGTGTCTGTTCCCAGCAAGTACAGTGTATTGGACTGAAGATGAGCTACTCTTCTTGTCAGTTTCCTAAGCAGAGTTGAACTAGATATGGCCCGTGTTTGTTGGAAGCACAGTTATTATGTTCTGAGCAAGCTCACTGTTCTGGCCCTATAGGAAACACAGTATAGTAGAAGAGTGCTATTTTCTCTAAAGCAGAGTGTGTTTCTTGTAAGGCGAGCTCGCGTTTTTTTCCCAGTCCTAAATGGAGTTGAGTCACAGGCAGTTTTTGGTCCTACGAGCAAGAGTTGTTTTCTGGTAAGAAGAGTCACTATTGCGCTCCAAATGCCATACACAGTGCAAATAGCACTGGCGTCTGTTCCCATCAAGCACAGTGTATTGGACTGAATAGGAACTACTGTTCTTGTCAGTTTCCTAAGCAGAGTTGAACTAGTTATGGTCCATGTGTGTAGGAAGCACAGTTCTTTTGTTCTGAGCAAGCTCACTGTTCTGGCCCTATAGGAAACACAGTAGAGTAAATGAGTGCTCTTTTCTCTAAAGCAGAGTGTGTTTCATGTAAGGCGAGCTGGTGTTTGTTTCCTAGTCCTAAATGGAGTTGATTCACATGCAGTTTTTTGTCCTACAAGTAAGAGTTTTTGTCTGGTAATGAAAGTCACATTGCGCTCCGATTGCCATACACAGTGCAAAGAGCACTCGCGTCTGTTCCCAGCAAGTACAGTGTATTGGACTGAATAGGTGCTACTGTTCTTGTCAGTATCCTAAGCAGAGTTGAACTACATATGGTCCGTGTGTGTAGGAAGCACAGTTCTTTGGTTCTGAGCAAGCTCACTGTTTGGACCCCATAGGAAACACAGTAGAGTAGAAGAGTGCTCTTTTCTCTAATGCAGAGTGTGTTTCTTGTAAGGCGAGCTAGCGTTTGTTTCGCAGTCCTAAATGGAGTTGAATCCCATGCATTTTCTGGTACTACGAGCAAGAGTTGTTTTCTGGTAAGAAGAGTCACTATTGTGCTGCCATTGCCATACACAGGACAAATAGCCCTGGCGTCTGTTCGCAGCAAGTACAGTGTATTGGAATGAAGAGGATCTACTGTTCTTGTCAGGTTCCTAAGCAGAATTGAATTAGATATGGCCATGTGTGTAGGAAGCACAGTTCTTTTGTTCTGAGCAAGCTCACTATTCGGACCCCATAGGAAACACAGTAGAGTAGAAGAGTGCTCTTTTCTCAAAAGCAGAGTGTGTTTCTTGTAAGGAGAGCTAGCGTTTGTTTCCTAGTCCTACATGGCGTTGAATCACATGCAGTTTCTGGTCCTACGAACAAGAGTTGTTTTCTGGTAAGGAAAGTCACTGTTGCGCTCCCATTGCCATACAGAGGGCAAATAGCACTCGCGTATTTTCCCAGCAAGTACAGTGTATCGGACTGAAGAGGAGCTACTGTTCTTGTCAGTTTCCTAAGCAGAGTTGAACTAGATAGTTGCCTGTCTGTTTAGGAAGCACAGTTATTATGTTCTGAGCAAGCTCACTGTTCTGGCTCTATTGGAAACACAGTAGAGTAGAAGAGTGCTCTTTTCTCAAAAGCAGAGTGTGTTTCTTGTAAGGCGAGCTAGCGTTTGTTTCCCAGTCCTAAATGGAGTTGAATCCCATGCAGTTTCTGGTACTACAAGCAAGAGTTGTTTTCTGGTAAGAAGAGTCACTATTGCGCTGCCATTGCCATACACAGGACAAATAGCACTGGCGTCTGTTCCCAGCAATACAGTGTATTGGACTGAACAGGATCTACTGTTTTTGTCAGGTTCCTAAGCAGAATTGAACTAGATATGGCCGTGTGTGTAGGAATCACAGGTCTTTTGTTCTGTGCAAGCTCACTGTTGGGACCCCATAGGAAACACAGTAGAGTAGAAGAGTGCTCTTATCTCAAAAGCAGAGTGTGTTTCTTGTAAGGCGAGCTAGCGTTTGTTTCCTAGTCCTAAATGGAGTTGAATCACGTGCATTTTCTGGTCCTACGAACAAGAGTTGTTTTCTGGTAAGGAAAGTCACGTTGTGCTCCCTTTGCCATTCACAGTGCAAATAGCACTCCCGTCTGTTCCCAGCAAGTACAGTGTATTGGACTGAATAGGTGCTACTTTTCTTGTCAGTTTCCTAAGCAGAGTTGTACTAGAAATGATCCGTGTGTGTAGGAAGCACAGTTCTTTTGTTCTGAGCAAGCTCACTGTTTGGACCCCATAGGAAACACAGTAGAGTAGAAGAGTGCTCTTTTCTCTAGAGCAGAGTGTGTTTCTTGTAAGGCGAGCTAGCGTTTGTTTCCAAGTCCTAAATGGAGTTGAATCCCATGCAGTTTCTCTGTACTACGAGCAAGAGTTGTTTTCTGGTAAGAAGAGTCACTATTGCGCTGCCATTGCCATACACAGGACAAATAGCACTGGCGTCTGTTCCCAGCAAGTAGAGTGTATTGGACTGAAGAGGATCTACTGTTATTGTCAGGTTCCTAAGCAGAGTTGAAATAGATATGGCCATGTGTGTAGGAAGCACAGTTCTTTTGTTCTTTGCAAGCTCACTGTTTGGACCCCATAGGAAACACAGTAGAGTAGAAGAGTGCTCTTTTCTCAAAAGCAGAGTGTGTTTTTTGTAAGGCAAGCTATCGTTTATTTCCCAGTCCTAAATGGCGTTGAATCACATGCAGTTTGTGGTCCTACGAGCAAGAAATATTTTCTGGTAGGAAAGTCACTATTGCGCTCCCATTGCCAGACACAGTACAAATAGCACATGTGTCTGTTCCCAGAAAGTACAGTGTATCGGACTGAAGAGGAGCTACTGTTCTTGTCAGTTTCCTAAGCAGAGTTGAACTAGATAAGTCCCGTGTGTTTAGGAAGCACAGTTCTTATGTTCTGAGCGAGCTCACTGTTCTGGCTCTATAGGAAACACAGTAGAGTAGAAGAGTGCTCTTTTCTCAAAAGCAGAGTGTGTTTCTTGTAAGGCGAGCTAGCGTTTGTTTCCTAGTCCTAAATGGCGTTGAATCACATGCAGTTTCTGGTCCTACGAACAAGAGTTGTTTTCTGTTAAGGAAAGTCACTATTGCGCTCCCATTGCCATACAGAGGGCAAATAGCACTCGCGTACTTTCCCAGCAAGTACAGTGTATTGGACTGAAGAGGATCTACTGTTATTGTCAGGTTCCTAAGCAGAATTGATCCAGATATGGCCCGTGTGTGTAGGAAGCACAGTTCTTATGTTCTGAGCAAGCTCACTGTTTGGACCCCATAGGAAACACAGTAGAGTAGAAGAGTGCTTTTTTCTCTAAAGCAAAGTGTGTTTCTTGTAAGGCGAGCTAGCGTTTGTTTCCCAGTCCTAAATGGAGTGGAATCACATGCAGTTTCTGGTCCTACGTGCAAGAGTTGTTTTACGGTAAGAATAGTCACTATTGCGCTGCAATGCCATACACAGGACAAATAGCACTGGCGTCTGTTCCCAGCAAGTACAGTGTATTGGACTGAAGAGGATCTACTGTTCTTGTCAGGTTCCTAAGCAGAATTGAACTAGATATGGCCATGTGTGTAGGAAGCACAGGTCTTTTGTTCTGAGCAAGCTCATTGTTCGGACCCCATAGGAAACACAGTAGAGTAGAAGAGTGCTCTTTTCTCAAAAGCAGAGTGTGTTTCTTGTAAGGCGAGCTAGCGTTTGTTTCCCAGTCCTAAATGGAGTTGAGTCATATGCAGTTTCTGGTCCTACGAGCAAGAGTTGTTTTCTGGTAAGGAAAGTCACGTTTGCGCTCCCAATGCCATACACAGTGCATATAGCACTCGCGTCTGTTCCCAGCAATACAGTGTATTGGACTGAAGAGAAGCTACTGTTCTTGTCAGTTTCCTAAGCAGAGTTGAACTAAATATGGCCCGTGTGTGTAGGAAGCACAGTTCTTATGTTCTGAGCAAGCTACTGTTCTGGTCCTATAGGAAACACAGTAGAGTAGATGAGTGCTCTTTTCTCTAAAGCAGAGTGTGTTTCTTGTAAGGCGAGCTAGCATTTGTTTCCTAGTCCTAAATGGAGTTGAATTACATGCAGTTTTTGGTCCTACAAGCAAGAGTTTTTTTCTGGTAAGAAGAGTCACTATTGTGCTCCAAATGCCATATACAGTGCAAATAGCACTCGCGTCTGTTCCCAGCATGTACAGTGTATTGGACTGAATAGGAGCTACTGTTCTTGTCAGTTTCCTAAGCAGAATTGAACTAGATATGGCCATGTGTGTAGGAAGCACAGTTCTTTTGTTCTGAGCAAGCTCACTGTTCGGACCCCATAGGAAACACAGTAGAGTAGAAGAGTGCTCTTTTCTCAAAAGCAGAGTGTGTTTCTTGTAAGGCGTGCTAGCGTTTGTTTCCCAGTCCTAAATGGAGTTGAATCACATGCATTTTCTGGTCCTACGAGCAAGAGTTGTTTTCTGGTAAGGAAAGTCGCGATTGTGCTCCCATTGCCATACACAGTGCATATAGCACTCGCGTCTGTTCCCAGCAAATACAGTGTATTGGACTGAAGAGGAGCTACTGTTCTTGTCAGTTTCCTAAGCAGAGTTGAATTAGATATGGCCCGTGTGTGTAGGAAGCACAGTTCTTATGTTCTGAGCAAGCTCACTGTTTGGACCCCATAGGAAACACAGTATTGTAGAAGAGTGCTCTTTTCTCTAAAGCAAAGTGTGTTTCTTGTAAGGCGAGCTAGCGTTTGTTTCCCAGTCCTAAATGGAGTGGAATCACATGCAGTTTCTGGTCCTACGTGCAAGAGTTGTTTTACGGTAAGAATAGTCACTATTGCGCTGCAATGCCATACACAGGACAAATAGCACTGGCGTCTGTTCCCAGCAAGTACAGTGTATTGGACTGAAGAGGATCTACTGTTCTTGTCAGGTTCCTAAGCAGAATTGAACTAGATATGGCCATGTGTGTAGGAAGCACAGGTCTTTTGTTCTGAGCAAGCTCATTGTTCGGACCCCATAGGAAACACAGTAGTGTAGAAGAGTGCTCTTTTCTCAAAAGCAGAGTGTGTTTCTTGTAAGGCGAGCTAGCGTTTGTTTCCCAGTCCTAAATGGAGTTGAATCACATGCAGTTTCTGGTCCTACGAGCAAGAGTTGTTTTCTGGTAAGGAAAGTCGCGATTGTGCTCCCATTGCCATACACAGTGCATATAGCACTCGCGTCTGTTCCCAGCAAATACAGTGTATCGGACTGAAGAGGAGCTACTGTTCTTGTCAGTTTCCTAAGCAGAGTTGATCCAGATATGGCCCGTGTGTGTAGGAAGCACAGTTCTTATGTTCTGAGCAAGCTCACTGTTTGGACCCCATAGGAAACACAGTAGAGTAGAAGAGTGCTCTTTTCTCTAAAGCAGAGTGTGTTTCTTGTAAGGCGAGCTAGCATTTGTTTCCTAGTCCTAAATGGAGTTGAATCACATGCAGTTTTTGGTCCTACAAGCAAGAGTTTTTTTTCTGGTAAGTATAGTCACTATTGTGCTCCAAATGCCATATACAGTGCAAATAGCAATCGCGTCTGTTCCCAGCATGTATAGTGTATTGGACTGAATAGGAGCTACTGTTCTTGTCAGTTTCCTAAGCAGAGTTGAACTAGATATGGTCCATGTGTGTAGGAAGCACAGTTCTTTTGTTCTTTGCAAGCTCACTGTTTGGACCCCATAGGAAACACAGTAGAGTAGAAGAGTGCTCTTTTCTCAAAAGCAGAGTGTGTTTCATGTAAGGCGAGCTAGCATTTGTTTCCCAGTCCTAAATGGCGTTGAATCACATGCAGTTTGTGGTCCTACGAGCAAGAGTTGTTTTTGGTAAGGAAAGTCACTATTGCGCTCAATGCCCTACACAGTGCAAATAGCACTCGTGTCTGTTCCCAGCAAGTACAGTGTATTGGACTGAAGACGAGCTACTGTTCTTGTCAGTTTCCTAAGCAGAGTTGAACTAGATATGGCCCGTGTTTGTTGGAAGCACAGTTATTATGTTCTGAGCAAGCTCACTGTTCTGGCCCTATAGGAAACACAGTATAGTAGAAGAGTGCTATTTTCTCTAAAGCAGAGGGTGTTTCTTGTAAGGCGAGCTCGCGTTTTTTTCCCAGTCCTAAATGGAGTTGAGTCACAGGCAGTTTTTGGTCCTACGAGCAAGAGTTGTTTTCTGGTAAGAAGAGTCACTATTGTGCTCCAAATGCCATACACAGTGCAAATAGCACTCGTGTCTCTTCCCATCAAGCACAGTGTATTGGACTGAATAGGAGCTACTGTTCTTGTCAGTTTCCTAAGCAGAGTTGAACTAGATATGGTCCATGTGTGTAGGAAGCACAGTTCTTTTGTTCTGAGCAAGCTCACTGTTTGGAGTCCATAGGAAACACAGTAGAGTAGAAGAGTGCTCTTTCTCAAAAGCAGAGTGTGTTTTTTGTAAGGCGAGCTATCGTTTGTTTCCCAATCCTAAATGGAGTTGAATCACATGCAGTTTGTGGTCCTACGAGCAAGAGTTGTTTTCTGTTAAGGAAAGTCACTATTGCGCTCCCATTGCCATACACAGGACAAATAGCATTCGCGTCTGTTCCCAGCAAGTACAGTGTATTGGACTGAATAGGAACTACTGTTCTTGTCAGTTTCCTAAGCAGAGTTGAACTACATATGGTCCATGTGTATAGGAAGCACAGTTCTTTTGTTCTGAGCAAGCTCACAGTTTGGACCCCGTAGGAAACACAGTAGAGTAGAAGAGTGCTCTTTTCTCAAAGCAGAGTGTGTTTCTTGTAAGGCGCGCTAGCGTTTGTTTCCCAGTCCTAAATGGCGTGGAATCACATGCAGTTTGTGGTCCTACGAGCAAGAATATTTTCTGGTAGGAAAGTCACTATTGCGCTCCCATTGCCAGACACAGTGCAAATAGCACATGTGTCTGTTCCCATAAAGTACAGTGTATCGGACTGAAGAGGAGCTACTGTTCTTGTCAGTTTCCTAAGCAGAGTTGAACTAGATAAGTCCCGTGTGTTTAGGAAGCACAGTTCTTATGTTCTGAGCAAGCTCACTGTTTGGACCCCATAGGAAACACAGTAGAGTAGAAGAGTACTCTTTTCTCTCAAGCAGAGTGTGTTTCTTGTAAGGCGAGCTAGCGTTTGTTTCCCAGTCCTAAATGGAGTTGAATCCCATGCAGTTTCTGGTACTATGAGCAAGAGTTGTTTTCTGGTAAGAAGAGTCACTATTGCGCTGCCATTGACATACACAGGACAAATAGCACTGGCGTCTGTTCCCAGCAATACAGTGTATTGGACTGAAGAGGATCTACTGTTTTTGTCAGGTTCCTAAGCAGAATTGAACTAGATATGGCCGTGTGTGTAGGAATCACAGGTCTTTTCTTCTGTGCAAGCTCACTGTTGGGACCCCATAGGAAACACAGTAGAGTAGAAGAGTGCTCTTTTCTCAAAAGCAGAGTGTGTTTCTTGTAAGGCGAGCTAGCGTTTGTTTCCTAGTCCTAAATGGAGTTGAATCACATGCATTTTCTGGTCCTATGAACAAGAGTTGTTTTCTGGTAAGGAAAGTCACGTTGTGCTCCCTTTGCCATTCACAGTGCAAATAGCACTCCCGTCTGTTCCCAGCAAGTACAGTGTATTGGACTGAATAGGTGCTACTTTTCTTGTCAGTTTCCTAAGGAGAGTTGTACTAGAAATGATCCGTGTGTGTAGGAAGCACAGTTCTTTTGTTCTGAGCAAGCTCACTGTTTGGACCCCATAGGAAACACAGTAGAGTAGAAGAGTGCTCTTTTCTCTAAAGCAGAGTGTGTTTCTTGTAAGGCGAGCTAGCGTTTGTTTCCCAGTCCTAAATGGAGTTGAATCCCATGCAGTTTCTGGTACTACGAGCAAGAGTTGTTTTCTGGTAAGAAGAGTCACTATTGCGCTGCCATTGCCATACACAGGACAAATAGCACTGGCGTCTGTTCCCAGCAATACAGTGTATTGGACTGAAGAGGATCTACTGTTTTTGTCAGGTTCCTAAGCAGAATTGAACTAGATATGGCCGTGTGTGTAGGAATCACAGGTCTTTTGTTCTGTGCAAACACACTGTTGGGACCCCATAGGAAACACAGTAGAGTAGAAGAGTGCTCTTTTCTAAAAAGCAGAGTGTGTTTCTTGTAAGGCGAGCTAGCGTTTGTTTCCTAGTCCTAAATGGAGTTGAATCACATGCATTTTCTGGTCCTACGAACAAGAGTTGTTTTCTGGTAAGGAAAGTCACGTTGTGCTCCCTTTGCCATTCACAGTGCAAATAGCACTCCCGTCTGTTCCCAGCAAGTACAGTGTATTGGACTGAATAGGTGCTACTTTTCTTGTCAGTTTCCTAAGGAGAGTTGTACTAGAAATGATCCGTGTGTGTAGGAAGCACAGTTCTTTTGTTCTGAGCAAGCTCACTGTTTGGACCCCATAGGAAACACAGTAGAGTAGAAGAGTGCTCGTTTCTCTAAAGCAGAGTGTGTTTCTTGTAAGGCGAGCTAGCGTTTGTTTCCCAGTCCTAAATGGAGTTGAATCCCATGCAGTTTCTGGTACTATGAGCAAGAGTTGTTTTCTGGTAAGAAGAGTCACTATTGCGCTACCATTGCCATACACAGGACAAATAGCACTGGCGTCTGTTCCCAGCAATACAGTGTATTGGACTGAAGAGGATCTACTGTTTTTGTCAGGTTCCTAAGCAGAATTGAACTAGATATGGCCGTGTGTGTAGGAATCACAGGTCTTTTGTTCTGTGCAAGCTCACTGTTGGGACCCCATAGGAAACACAGTAGAGTAGAAGAGTGCTCTTTCTCAAAAGCAGAGTGTGTTTCTTGTAAGGCGAGCTAGCGTTTGTTTCCTAGTCCTAAATGGAATTGAATCACATGCATTTTCTGGTCCTACGAGCAAGAGTTGTTTTCTGGTTAGGAAAGTCACGTTGTGCTCCCTTTGCCATTCACAGTGCAAATAGCACTCCCGTCTTTCCCAGCAAGTACAGTGTATTGGACTGAATAGGTGCTACTTTTCTTGTCAGTTTCCTAAGCAGAGTTGTACTAGAAATGATCCGTGTGTGTAGGAAGCACAGTTCTTTTGTTCTGAGCAAGCTCACTGTTCGGACCCCATAGGAAACACAGTAGAGTAGAAGAGTGCTCTTTTCTCAAAAGCAGAGTGTGTTTCACATAAGGCGAGCTAGCATTTGTTTCCCAGTATTAAATGGCGTTGAATCACATGCAGTTTGTGGTCCTACGAGCAAGAGTTGTTTTTGGTAAGGAAAGTCATTATTGCGCTCATTGCCGTACACAGTGCAAATAGCACTCGTGTCTGTTCCCAGCAAGTACAGTGTATTGGACTGAAGAGGAGCTACTGTTCGTGTCAGTTTCCTAAGCAGAGTTGAACTAGATATGGCCCGTGTTTGTTGGAAGCACAATTATTATGTTCTGAGCAAGCTCACTGTTCTGGCCCTATAGGAAACACAGTATAGTAGAAGAGTGCTATTTTCTCTAAAGCAGAGTGTGTTTCTTGTAAGGCGAGCTCGCGTTTTTTTCCCAGTCCTAAATGGAGTTGAGTCACAGGCAGTTTTTGGTCCTACGAGCAAGAGTTGTTTTCTGGTAAGAAGAGTCACTATTGCGCTCCAAATGCCATACACAGGACAAATAGCACTGGCGTCTGTTCCCAGCAATACAGTGTATTGGACTGAACAGGAGCTACTGTTCTTGTCAGGTTCCTAAGCAGAATTGAACTAGATATGGCCGTGTGTGTAGGAATCACAGGTCTTTTGTTCTGTGCAAGCTCACTGTTAAGACCCCATAGGAAACACAGTAGAGTAGAAGAGTGCTCTTTTCTCAAAAGCAGAGTGTGTTTCTTGTAAGGCGAGCTAGCGTTTGTTTCCTAGTCCTAAATGGAGTTGAATCACATGCATTTTCTGGTCCTACGAACAAGAGTTGTTTTCTGGTAAGGAAAGTCACGTTTTGCTCCCTTTGCCATTCACAGTGCAAATTGCACTCCCGTCTGTTCCCAGCAAGTACAGTGTATTGGACTGAATAGGTGCTACTTTTCTTGTCAGTTTTTTAAGCAGAGTTGTACTAGAAATGATCTGTGTGTGTAGGAAGCACAGTTCTTTTGTTCTGAGCAAGCTCACTGTTTGGACCCCATAGGAAACACAGTAGAGTAGAAGAGTGCTCTTTTCTCTAAAGCAGAGTGTGTTTCTTGTAAGGCGAGCTAGCATTTGTTTCCCAGTCCTAAATGGAGTTGAATCCCATGCAGTTTCTGGTACTACGAGCAAGAGTTGTTTTCTGGTAAGAAGAGTCACTATTGCGCTGCCATTGCCATACACAGGACAAATAGCACTGGCGTCTGTTCGCAGCAAGTACAGTGTATTGGACTGTAGAGGATCTACTGTTATTGTCAGGTTCCTAAGCAGAATTGAACTAGATATGGCCATGTGTGTAGGAAGCACAGTTCTTTTGTTCTGAGCAAGCTCACTGTTCGGACCCCATAGAAAAAACAGTAGAGTAGAAGAGTGCTCTTTTCTCTAAAGCAAAGTGTGTTTCTTGTAAGGTGAGCTAGCGTTTGTTTCCCAGTCCTAAATTGAGTGGAATCACATGCAGTTTCTGGTCCTATGATCAAGAGTTGTTTTATGGTAAGAACAGTTACTATAGCGCTGCCATTGCCATACACAGGACAAAAAGCACTGGCGTCTGTTCGCAGCAAGTACAGTATATTGGACTGAAGAGGATCTACTGTTCTTGTCAGGTTCCTAAGTAGAATTGAACTAGATATGGCCGTGTGTGTAGGAACACAGTTCTTTTGTTCTGAGCAAGCTCACTGTTCTGGCCCTATAGGAAACACAGTAGAGTAGAAGAGTGCTCTTTTCTCAAAAGCAGAGTGTGTTTCATTTAAGGCGAGGTTGCGTTTGTTTCCCAGTCCTAAATGGAGTTGAGTCACATGCAGTTTTTTTGTCCTACGAGCAAGAGTTGTTTTCTTGTATGAAGAGTCACTTTTGTGCTCCCATTGCCATACACAGTGCAAATAGCACTCGCGTCTGCTCCCTGCAAGTACAGAGTATTGGACTGAAGAGGAGCTCCCGTTCTTGTCAGTTTCCTAAGCAGAGTTGAACTAGATATGGCCCGTGTGTGTAGGAAGCACAGTTCTTTTGTTCAGAGCAAGCTCACTGTTCGGACCCCATAGGAAACACAGTAGAGTAGAAGAGTGCTCTTTTCTCTAAAGCAGAGTGTGTTTCTTGTAAGGCGAGCTAGCGTTTGTTTCCCAGTCCTAAATGCAGTTGAGTCACATGCAGTTTCTAGTCCTACGAGCAAGAGTTGTTTTCTGTTAAGAAGAGTCACTATTGCGCTGCCATTGCCATATACAGGACAAATAGCACTGGCGTCTGTTCCCAGCAAGTACAGTGTATTGGACTGAAGAGGATCTACTGTTCTTGTCAGGTTCCTAAGCAGAATTGAACTAGATATGGCCGTGTGTGTAGGAAGCACAGTTCTTTTGTTCTGAGCAAGCTCACTGTTCTGGCCCTATAGGAAACACATTAGAGTAGAAGAGTGCTCTTTTCTCAAAAGCAGAGTGTGTTTCATGTAAGGTGAGCTAGGGTTTGAATCCCAGTCCTAAATGAATTTGAATGACATGCAGGTTCTGGTCCTAAGAGCAAGAGTTGTTTTCTGGTAAGGAAAGTCACTATTGTGCTCCCATTGCCATACACAGTGCAAACAGCTCTCGTGTCTGTTCCCAGCAGGTACAGTGTATCGGACAGAAGAGGAGCTACTGTTCTTGTCAGTTTCCTACGCAGAGTTGAACTAGATATGGCCCGTGTGTGTAGGAAGCACAGTTCTTATGTTCTGAGTAAGCTCACGGTTCTGGCCCTATAGGAAACACAGTAGAGAAGATGAGTGCTCTTTTCTCTAAAGCAGAGTGTGTTTCTTGTAAGGCGAGCTAGCGTTTGTTTTCCAGTCCTAAATGGAGTTGAGTCACACGCAGTTTTTGGTCCTACGAGCAAGAGTTGTTTTCTGGTAAGGAAAGTCACTATTGCGCTCCCATTGCCATACACAGTGCAAATAGCACTCGCCTCTGTTCCCAGGAAGTACAGTGTATTGGACTGAATAGGAGCTACTGTTCGTGTTAGTTTCCTAAGCAGAGTTGAACTAGATATGGTCCATGTGTGTAGGAAGCACAGTTCTTTTGTTCTGAGCAAGCTCACTGTTCTGGCCCTATAGGAAACACAGTAGAGAAGAAGAGTGCTCTTTTCTCTAAAGCAGAGTGTGTTTCTTGTAAGGCGAGCTAGCGTTTGTTTCCCAGTCTAAAATGGAGTTGAATCACATGCAGTTTCTGGTCCTACGAGCAAGAGTTGTTTTCTGTTAAGAAGAGTCACTATTGCGCTGCCATTGCCATACACAGGACAAATAGCACTGGCGTCTGTTCCCAGCAAGTACAGTGTATTGGACTGAAGAGGATCTACTGTTCTTGTCAGGTTCCTAAGCAGAATTGAACTAGATATGGCCGTGTGTGTAGGAAGCACAGTTCTTTTGTTCTGAGCAAGCTCACTGTTCTGGCCCTATAGGAAACACATTAGAGTAGAAGAGTGCTCTTTTCTCAAAAGCAGAGTGTGTTTCATGTAAGGTGAGCTAGGGTTTGAATCCCAGTCCTAAATGAATTTGAATGACATGCAGGTTCTGGTCCTAAGAGCAAGAGTTGTTTTCTGGTAAGGAAAGTCACTATTGTGCTCCCATTGCCATACACAGTGCAAATAGCTCTCGCGTCTGTTCCCAGCAGGTACAGTGTATCGGACAGAAGAGGAGCTACTGTTCTTGTCAGTTTCCTACGCAGAGTTGAACTAGATATGGCCCGTGTGTGTAGGAAGCACAGTTCTTATGTTCTGAGTAAGCTCACGGTTCTGGCCCTATAGGAAACACAGTAGAGAAGATGAGTGCTCTTTTCTCTAAAGCAGAGTGTGTTTCTTGTAAGGCGAGCTAGCGTTTGTTTTCCAGTCCTAAATGGAGTTGAGTCACACGCAGTTTTTGGTCCTACGAGCAAGAGTTGTTTTCTGGTAAGGAAAGTCACTATTGCGCTCCCATTGCCATACACAGTGCAAATAGCACTCGCCTCTGTTCCCAGGAAGTACAGTGTATTGGACTGAATAGGAGCTACTGTTCGTGTTAGTTTCCTAAGCAGAGTTGAACTAGATATGGTCCATGTGTGTAGGAAGCACAGTTCTTTTGTTCTGAGCAAGCTCACTGTTCTGGCCCTATAGGAAACACAGTAGAGAAGAAGAGTGCTCTTTTCTCTAAAGCAGAGTGTGTTTCTTGTAAGGCGAGCTAGCGTTTGTTTCCCAGTCTAAAATGGAGTTGAATCACATGCAGTTTCTGGTCCTAAGAGCAAGAGTTGTTTTATGGTAAGAGGAGTCACTATTGCGCTGACATTGCCATACACAGGACAAAGAGGACTGGCGTCTGCTCCCAGCAAGTACGGTGTATTGGACTGAAGAGGATCTTCTGTTCTTGTCAGGTTACTAAGCAGACTTCAACTAGATATGGCCGTGTGTGTAGGAAGCACAGTTCTTTTGTTCTGAGCAAGCTCACTGTTCGGACCCCATAGGAAACACAGTAGTGTAGAAGAGTGCTCTTTCCTCAAAAGCAGAGTGTGTTTCTTGTAAGTGGAGCTAGCATTTGTTTCCCAGTCCTAAATGAAGTTGAATCTCATGCAGTTTCTGGTCCTACGAGCAAGAGTTGTTTTCTCGTAAGGAAATTCACTATTGAGCTCCCATTGCAATACACAGTGCAAATAGCACTCGCGTCTGTTCCCAGCAAGTACAGTGTATTGGACTGAATAGAAGCTACTGTTCTTGTCAGTTTCCTAAGCAGAGTTGAACTACATATGGTCCTTGTGTGTAGGAAGCACAGTTATTATGTTCTGAGCAAGCTCACTGTTCTGGCCCTATAGGAAACACAGTAGAGTAGAAGAGTGCTCTTTTCTCTAAAGCAGAGTGTGTTTCTTGTAAGCCGAGTTCGCGTTTGTTTCCCAGTCCTAAATGGAGTTGAGTCTCAGGCAGTTTTTGGTCCTACGAGCAAGAGTTGTTTTCTGATAAGAAGAGTCACTATTGCGTTCCAAATGCCATACACAGTGCAAATAGCACTCGCGTCTGTTCCCAGCAAGTACAGTGTATTGGACTGAATAGAAGATACTGTTCTTGTCAGTTTCCTAAGCAGAGTTGAACTAGATATGGCCCGTATGTAGGAAGCACAGTTCTTTTGTTCAGAGCAAGCTCACTGTTTGGAGCCCATAGGAAACACAGTAGAGTAGAAGAGTGCTCTTTTCTCAAAAGCAGAGTGTGTTTCTTGTAAGGCGAGCTAGCGTTTGTTTCCCATTCCTAAATAGAGTTGAATCACATGCAGTTTCTGGTCCTACGAGCAAGAGTTGTTTTCTGGTAAGAAGAGTCACTATTGCGCTCCAAATGCCTTATACAGTGCAAATAGCACTCCCGTCTGTTCCCAGCAAGTACAGTGTATTGGACTGAATAGGAGCTGCTGTTCTTGTCAGTTTCCTAAGCAGAGTTGAACTAGATATGGTCCATGTGTGTAGGAAGTACAGTTGTTTTGTTCTTAGCAAGCTCACTGTTTGTACCCCATAGGAAACACAGTGGAGTAGAAGAGTGCTCTTTTTTCAAAAGCAGAGTGTGTTTCTTGTAAGGCGAACTAGCATTTGTTTCCCAGTTCTAAGTGGAGTTGAATCCCCTGCCGTTTCTGGTACTACGAGCAAGAGTTGTTTTCTGGTAAGAAGAGTCACTATTGTGCTGCCATTGCCATACACAGGACAAATAGCACTGGCGTCTGTGCGCAGCAAGTACAGTGTATTGGACTGAATAGGAGCTACTGTTCTTGTCAGGTTCCTAAGCAGAATTGAACTAGATATGGCCGTGTGTGTAGGAAGCACAGATATTTTGTTCAGAGCAAGCTCACTGTTCGGACCCCATAGGAAACACAGTAGAGTAGAAGAGTGCTCTTTTCTCAAAAGCAGAGTGTGTTTCATGTAATGGGAGGTTGGGTTTGTTTCCCAGTTCTAAATGGAGTTGAGTCACATGCAGTTTTTTTGTCCTACGAGCAAGAGTTGTTTTCTTGTATGAAGAGTCACTATTGTGCTCAAATTGACATACACAGTGCAAATAGCACTCGCGTCTGCTCCCTGCAAGTACAGAGTATTGGACTGAAGAGGAGCTCCTGTTTTTGTCAGTTTCCTAAGCAGAGTTGAACTAGATATGGCCCGTGTGTGTAGGAAGCACAGTTCTTTTGTTCAGAGCAAGCTCACTGTTCGGACCCTATAGGAAACACAGTAGAGTAGAAGAGTGCTCTTTTCTCAAAAGCAGAGTGTGTTTCATGTAAGGCGAGCTAGCATTTGTTTCCCAGTCCTAAATGGAGTTGAATCACATGCAGTTTCTGGTCCTACGAGCAAGAGTTGTTTTCTGGTAAGGAAAGTCACTATTGCGCTCCCAATGCCATCCACAGTGCAAATAGCTCTCGCGTCTGTTCCCAGTAAGTACAGTGTATCGGAGTGAAGAGAAGCTACTGTTCTTGTCAGTGTCCTAAGCAGAGTTGAACTAGATATGGCCCGTGTGTAGGAAGCACAGTTCTTTTGTTCTGAGCAAGCTCACTGTTCTGGCCCTATAGGAAACACAGTAGAGTAGAAGAGTGCTCTTTTCTCTAAAGCAGAGTGTGTTTCTTGTAAGGCGAGCTAGCGTTTGTTTCCCAGTCTAAAATGGAGTTGAATCACATGCAGTTTCTCGTCCTACGAGCAAGAGTTGTTTTATGGTAAGAAGAGTCACTATTGCGCTGCCATTGCCATACACAGGACAAATAGCACTGGCGTCTGTTCCCAGCAAGCACAGTGTATTGGACTGAAGAGGATCTACTGTTCTTGTCAGGTTCCTAAGCAGAATTGAACTAGATATGGACGTGTGTGTAGGAAGCACAGTTCTCTTGTTCTGAGCAAGCTCACTGTTCGGACACCATAGGAAACACATTAGAATAGAAGAGTGCTCTTTTCTCAAAAGCAGAGTGTGTTTTTTGTAAGGCAAGCTAGCAATTGTTTCCCAGTCCTAAATGGAGTTGAATCACATACAGTTTCTGGTCCTACGAGCAAGAGTTGTTTTCTGGTAAGGAAAGTCACTATTGTGCTCCCTTTGCCATACACAGTGCAAATAGCACTCGCGTCTTTTCCCAGCATTACAGTGTATTGGACTGAATAGGTACTACAGTTCTTGTCAGTTTTCTAAGCAGAGTTGAACTGTATATGATCCATGTGTGTAGGAAGCACAGTTCTTTTGTTCTGAGCAAGCTCACTGTTTGGACTCCATAGGAAACACAGTAGAGTAGAAGAGTGCTCTTTTCTCTAAAGCAGAGTGTGTTTCTTGTAAGGCGAGCTAGCGTTTGTTTCCCAGTCCTAAATGGAGTTGAATCCCATGCACTTTCTGGCACTACGAGCAAGAGTTGTTTTCTGGTAAGAGGAGTCACTATTGCGCTGACATTGCCATACACAGGACAAATAGGACTGGCGTCTGCTCCCAGCAAGTGCGGTGTATTGGACTGAAGAGGATCTTCTGTTCTTGTCAGGTTACTAAGCAGAATTCAACTAGATATGGCCGTGTGTGTAGGAAGCACAGTTCTTTTGTTCTGAGCAAGCTCACTGTTCGGACCCCATAAGAAACACAGTAGTGTAGAAGAGTGCTCTTTCCTCAAAAGCAGAGTGTGTTTTTTGTAAGTGGAGCTAGCATTTGTTTCCCAGTCCTAAATGAAGTTGAATCACATGCAGTTTCTGGTCCTACGAGCAAGAGTTGTTTTCTCGTAAGGAAAGTCACTATTGTGCTCCCTTTGCCATACACAGTGCAAATAGCACATCCTCTTTTCCCAGCAAGTACAGTGTATCGGACTGAAGAGGAGCTACTGTTCTTGTCAGTTTCCTAAGCAGAGTTGAACTAGATATGGCCCGTTTGTTTAGGAATCACAGTTATTATGTTCTGAGCATGCTCACAGTTCTGGCCCTATAGGAAACACAGTAGAGTAGAAGAGTGCTCTTTTGTCTAAAGCAGAGTGTGTTTCTTGTAAAGCGAGCTCGCTTTTATTTCCCAGTCCTAAATGGAGTTGAGTCACATGCAGTTTTTGGTCCTATGAGCAAGAGATGTTTTCTGGTAAGAAGAGTCACTATAGTGCTCCAAATGCCATATACAGTGCAAATAGCACTCGCGTCTGTTCCCAGCAAGTACAGTGTATTGGACTGAAAGGAGCTACTGTTCTTGTCAGTTTCCTAAGCAGAGTTTAACTAGATATGGTCCATGTGTGTGGGAAGCACAGTTCTTTTGTTCTTTGCAAGCTCACTGTTTGGACCCCTTAGGAAACACAGTAGAGTAGAAGAGTGCTCTTTTCTTAAAAGCAGAGTGTGTTTCTTTTAAGGCGAGCTAGCATTTGTTTCCCAGTCCTAAATGGTGTTGAATCACATGCAGTTTGTGGTCCTACGAGCAAGAGTTGTTTTCTGGTAAGGAAAGTCACTATTGCACTCCCATTGCCATAAACAGGGCAAATAGCACTCCCGTCTGTTCCCAGCAAGTACAGTGTATTTGACTGAAGAGGAGCTACTGTTCTTCTCAGTTTCCTAAGGAGAGTTGAACTAGATATGGCCCGTGTGTCTAGGAAGCACAGTTCATTTGTTCTGAGCAAGCTCACTGTTCTGGCCCTATAGGAAACACAGTAGAGTAGAAGAGTGCTCTTTTCTGAAAAGCAGAGTGTGTTTCTTATAAGGCGAGCTAGCGTTTGTTTCCCAGTCCTAAATGGAGTTGAATCCCATGCTGTTTCTGGTACTACGAGCAAGAATTGTTTTCTGGTAAGAAGAGTCACTATTGTGCTCCCATTGCCATACACAGGACAAATAGCACTGGCGTCTGTTCGCAGCAAGTACAGTGTATTGGACTGAAGAGGATCTACTGTTCTTGTCAGGTTCCTAAGCAGAATTGAAGTAGATATGGCAGTGTATGTAGGAAACACAGATCTTTTGTTCAGAGCAAGCTCACTGTTCGGACCCCATAGGGAACACAGTAGAGTAGAAGAGTGCTCTTTTCTCTAAAGCAGAGTGTGTTTCTTGTAAGGCGAGCTAGCGTTTGTTTCCCAGTCCTAAATGGAGTTGAATCACATACAGTTTCTGGTTCTAAGAGCAAGAGTTGTTTTATGGTAAGAGGAGTCACTATTGTGCTGACATTGCCATACACTGGACAAATATGACTGGCGTCTGCTCCCAGCAAGTACAGTGTATTGGACTGAAGAGGATCTTCTGTTCTTGTCAGGTTACTAAGCAGACTTCAACTAGATATGGCCGTGTGTGTAGGAAGCACAGTTCTTTTGTTCTGAGCAAGCTCACTGTTCGGACCCCATAGGAAACACAGTAGAGTAGAAGAGTGCTCTTTTCTCAAAAGCAGAGTGTGTTTCTGGGAAGTGGAGCTAGCATTTGTTTCCCAGTCCTAAATGAAGTTGAATCACATGCAGTTTCTGGTCCTACGAGCAAGAGTTGTTTCCTCGTAAGGAAAGTCACTATTGCGGTCCCATTGCAATACACAGTGCAAATAGCACTCGCGTCTGTTCCCAGTAAGTACAGTGTATTGGACTGAATAGAAGCTACTGTTCTTGTCAGTTTCCTAAGCAGAGTTGAACTACATATGGTCCGTGTGTGTAGGAAGCACAGTTACTATGTTCTGAGCAAGCTCACTGTTCTGGCCCTATAGGAAACACAGTACAGTAGAAGAGTGCTCTTTTCTCTAAAGCAGAGTGTGTTTCTTGTAAGGTGAGCTCGCGTTTGTTTCCCAGTCCTAAATGGAGTTGAGTCACAGGCAGTTTTTGGTCCTACGATCAAGAGTTGTTTTCTGGTAAGAAGAGTCACTATTGCGCTCCAAATGCCATACACAGTGCAAATAGCACTCGCGTCTGATCCCATCAAGCACAGTGTATTGGACTGAATAGGAGCTACAGTTCTTGTCAGTTTCCTAAGCAGAGTTGAACTAGATATGGTCCATGTGTGTAGGAAGCACAGTTCTTTTGTTCTGAGCAAGCTCACTGTTTGGAGTCCATAGGAAACACAGTAGAGTAGAAGAGTGCTCTTTTCTCAAAAGCAGAGTGTGTTTCTTGTAAGGCGAGCTAGCGTTTGTTTCCCAGTCCTAAATGGAGTTGAATCACATGCAGTTTGTGGTCCTACGAGCAAGAGTTGCTTTCTGGTAAGGAAAGTCACTATTGCACTCCCATTGCCATACACAGGACAAATAGCATTCGCGTCGGTTCCCAGCAAGTACAGTGTATTGGACTGAATAGGAACTACTGTTCTTGTCAGTTTCCTAAGCAGAGTTGAACTACATATGGTCCGTGTGTGTAGGAAGCACAGTTCTTTTGTTCTGAGCAAGCTCACTGTTTGGACCCCGTAGGAAACACAGTAGAGTAGAAGAGTGCTCTTTTCTCTAAATCAGAGTGTGTTTCTTGTAAGGCGAGCTAGCGTTTGTTTCCTAGTCCTAAATGGAGTTGAATCACATGCATTTTCTGGTCCTACGAACAAGAGTTGTTTTCTGGTAAGGAAAGTCACGTTGTGCTCCCTTTGCCATTCACAGTGCAAATAGCACTCCCGTCTTTCCCAGCAAGTACAGTGTATTGGACTGAATAGGTGCTACTTTTCTTGTCAGTTTCCTAAGCAGAGTTGTACTAGAAATGATCCGTGTGTGTAGGAAGCACAGTTCTTTTGTTCTGAGCAAGCTCACTGTTTGGACCCCATAGGAAACACAGTAGAGTAGAAGAATGCTCTTTTCTCTAAAGCAGAGTGTGTTTCTTGTAAGGCGAGCTAGCGTTTGTTTCGCAGTCCTAAATGGAGTTGAATCACATGCAGTTTCTGGTACTACGAGCAAGAGTTGTTTTCTGGTAAGAAGAGTCACTATTGCGCTGCCATTGCCATACACAGGACAAATAGCACTGGCGTCTGTTCCCAGCAAGTACAGTGTATTGGACTGAAGAGGATCTACTGTTATTGTCAGGTTCCTGAGCAGAATAGAACTAGATATGGCCATGTGTGTAGGAAGCACAGTTCTTTTGTTCTGAGCAAGCTCACTGTTCGGACCCCATAGGAAACACAGTAGAGTAGAAGAGTGCTCTTTTCTCAAAAGCAGAGTGTGTTTCTTGTAAGGCGTGCTAGCGTTTGTTTCCCAGTCCTAAATGGAGTTGAATCCCATGCAGTTTCTGGTACTACGAGCAAGAGTTGTTTTCTGGTAAGAAGAGTCACTATTGCGCTGCCATTGCCATACACAGGACAAATAGCACTGGCGTCTGTTCCCAGCAAGTACAGTGTATTGGACTGAAGAGGATCTACTGTTCTTGTCAGGTTCCTAAGCAGAATTGAACTAGATATGGCCATGTGTGTAGGAAGCACAGTTCTTTTGTTCTGAGCAAGCTCACTGTTCGGACCCCATAGGAAACACAGTAGAGTAGAAGAGTGCTCTTTTCTCAAAAGCAGAGTGTGTTTTTTGTAAGGCAAGCTATCGTTTATTTCCCAGTCCTAAATGGAGTTGAATCACATGCAGTTTCTGGTCCTACGAGCAAGAGTTGTTTTCTGGTAAGGAAAGTCACATTGTGCTCCCATTGCCATACACAGTGCAAATAGCACTCGCCTCTGTTCCCAGCAAGTACAGTGTATCGGACTGAAGAGGAGCTACTGTTCTTGTCAGTTTCCTAAGCAGAGTTAAACTAGATATGGCCCGTTTGTTTAGGAAGCACAGTTATTATGTTCTGAGCAAGCTCACTGTTCTGGCCTATAGGAAACACAGTAGAGTAGAAGAGTGCTCTTTTCTCTAAAGCAGAGTGTGTTTCTTGTAAGGCGAGCTAGCGTTTGTTTTCCAGTCCTAAATGGAGTTGAGTCACATGCAGTTTTTGGTCCTACGAGCAAGAGTTGTTTTCTGGTAAGGAAAGTCACTATTGCACTCCCATTGCCATACACAGTGCAAATAGCACTCGCCTCTGTTCCCAGCAAGTACAGTGTATTGGACTGAAGAGGAGCTACTGATCGTGTCACTTTCCTAAGCAGAGTTGAACTAGATATGGTCCATGTGTGTAGGAAGCACAGTTCTTTGTTCTGAGCAAGCTCACTGTTCGGACCACATAGGAAACACAGTAGAGTAGAAGAGTGCTCTTTTCTCTAAAGCAGAGTGTGTTTCTTGTAAGGCGAGCTAGCATTTGTTTCCCAGTCATAAATGCAGTTGAATCACATGCAGTTTGTGGTCCTACGAGCAAGAGTTGTTTTCTGGTAAGGAAAGTCACTATTGCGCTCCCATTGCCACACACAGTGCAAAGAGCACTCGCATCTGTTCCCACCAAGTACAGTATATCGGACTGAAGAGGAGCTACTGTTCTTGTTAGTTTCCTAAGCAGAGTTGAACTAGATATGGCCCATGTTTGTAGGAAGCTCAGTTCTTTTGTTCTGAGCAAGCTCACTGTTCGGACCCCATAGGAAACACAGTAGAGTAGAAGAGTGCTCTTTTCTCAAAAGCAGAGTGTGTTTCACGTAAGGCGAGCTAGCATTTGTTTCCCAGTCCTAAACGGAGTTGAATCACATGCAGTTTCTGGTCCTACGAGCAAGAGTTGTTTTCTGGTAAGGAAAGTCACTATTGTGCTCCCTTTGCCATACACAGTGCAAATAGCACTCGTGTCTTTTCCCAGCAAGTACCGTGTATCGGACTGAAGAGGAGCTACTGTTCTTGTCAGTTTCCTAAGCAGAGTTGAACTAGATATGGCTCGTTTGTTTAGGAAGCACAGTTATTATGTTCTGAGCAAGCTCACTGTTCTGGCCCTATAGGAAACACAGTACAGTAGATGAGTGCTCTTTTCTCTAAAGCAGAGTTTGTTTCTTGTAAGGCGAGCTCGCGTTTATTTCCCAGTCCTAAATTGAGTTGAGTCACATGCAGTTTTTGGTCCTATGAGCAAGGGATGTTTTCTGGTAAGAAGAGTCACTGTTGTACTCCAAATGCCATACACAGTGCAAATAGCTCTCACGACTGTTTCTAGCAAGTACAGTGTATTGGACTGAATAGGAGCTACTGTTCTTGTCAGTTTCCTAAGCAGAGTTGAACTACATATGGTCCATGTGTGTAGGAAGCACAGTTCTTTTGTTCTTTGCAAGCTCACTGTTTGGACCCCATAGGAAACACAGTAGAGTAGAAGAGTGCTCTTTTCTCAAAAGCAGAGTGTGTTTCATGTAAGGCGAGCTAGCATTTGTTTCCCAGTCCTAAATGGCGTTGAATCACATGCAGTTTGTGGTCCTACGAGCAAGAGTTGTTTTTGGTAAGGAAAGTCACTATTGCGCTCATTTCCGTACACAGTGCAAATAGCACTCGTGTCTGTTCCCAGCAAGTACAGTGTATTGGACTGAAGAGGAGCTACTGTTCGTGTCAGTTTCCTAAGCAGAGTTGAACTAGATATGGCCCGTGTTTGTTGGAAGCACAGTTATTATGTTCTGAGCAAGCTCACTGTTCTGGCCCTATAGGAAACACAGTATAGTAGAAGACTGCTATTTTCTCTAAAGCAGAGTGTGTTTCTTGTAAGGCGAGCTCGTGTTTTTTTCCCAGTCCTAAATGGAGTTGAGTCACAGGCAGTTTTTGGTCCTACGAGCAAGAGTTGTTTTCTGGTAAGAAGAGTCACTATTGCGCTCCAAATGCCATACACAGTGCAAATAGCACTCGCGTCTGATCCCATCAAGCACAGTGTATTGGACTGAATAGGAGCTACTGTTCTTGTCAGTTTGCTAAGCAGAGTTGAACTAGATATGGTCCATGTGTGTAGGAAGCACAGTTCTTTTGTTCTAGCAAGCTCACTGTTTGGAGACCATAGGAAACACAGTAGAGTAGAAGAGTGCTCTTTTCTCAAAAGCAGAGTGTGTTTCTTGTAAGGCAAGCTAGCGTTTGTTTCCCAGTCCTAAATGGAGTTGAATCACATGCAGTTTGTGGTCCTATGAGCAAGAGTTGTTTTCTGTTAAGGAAAGTCACTATTGCGCTCCCATTGCCATACACAGGACAAATAGCATTCCCGTCTGTTCCCAGCAAGTACAGTGTATTGGACTGAATAGGAACTACTGTTCTTGTCAGTTTCCCAAGCAGAGTTGAACTACATATGGTCCGTGTGTGTAGGAAGCACAGTTCTTTTGTTCTGAGCAAGCTCACTGTTTGGACCCCGTAGGAAACACAGTAGAGTAGAAGAGTGCTCTTTTCTCTAAAGCAGAGTGTGTTTCTTGTAAAGCGCGCTAGCGTTTGTTTCCCAGTCCTAAATGGCGTTGAATCACATGCAGTTTGTGGTCCTACGAGCAAGAAATGTTTTCTGGTAAGAAAGTCATTATTGCGCTCCCATTGCCAGACACAGTGCAAATAGCACGTGTGTCTGTTCCCAGCAAGTACAGTGTATCGGACTGAAGAGGAGCTAATGTTCTTGTCAGTTTCCTCAGCAGAGTTGAACTAGATAAGTCCCGTGTGTGTAGGAAGCACAGTTCTTATGTTCTGAGCAAGCTCACTGTTCTGGCCCTGTAGGAAACACAGTAGAGTAGAAGAGTGCTCTTTTCTCAAAAGCAGAGTGTGTTTCTTGTAAGGCGAGCTAGCGTTTGTTTCCTAGTCCTAAATGGCGTTGAATCACATGCAGTTTCTGGTCCTACGAACAAGAGTTGTTTTCTGGTAAGGAAAGTCACTATTGCGCTCCCATTGCCATACAGAGGGCAAATAGCAATCGCGTATTTTCCCAGCAAGTACAGTGTATTGGACTGAATAGGAGCTACTGTTCTTGTCAGTTTCCTAAGCAGAGTTGAACCACATATGGTCCTTGTGTGTAGGAAGCACAGTTCTTTTGTTCTGAGCAAGCTCACTCTTTGGACACCATAGGAAACACAGTAGAGTAGAAGAGTGCTCTTTTCTCTAAAGCAGAGTGTGTTTCTTGTAAGGCGAGCTAGAGTTTGTTTCCCAGTCATAAATGGAGTGGAATCACATGCAGTTTCTGGTCCTACGAACAAGAGTTGTTTTATGGTAAGAATAGACACTATTGCGCTGCCATTGCCATACACAGGACAAATAGCACTGGCGTCTGTTCCCAGCAATACAGTGTATTGGACTGAAGAGGATCTACTGTTCTTGTCAGGTTCCTAAGCAGAATTGAACTAGATATGGCCGTGTGTGTAGGAATCACAGGTCTTTTGTTCTGTGCAAGCTCACTGTTAAGACCCCATAGGAAACACAGTAGAGTAGAAGAGTGCTCTTTTCTCAAAAGCAGAGTGTGTTTCTTGTAAGGCGAGCTAGCGTTTGTTTCCTAGTCCTAAATGGAGTTGAATCACATGCATTTTCTGGTCCTACGAACAAGAGTTGTTTTCTGGTAAGGAAAGTCACGTTTTGCTCCCTTTGCCATTCACAGTGCAAATTGCACTCCCGTCTGTTCCCAGCAAGTACAGTGTATTGGACTGAATAGGTGCTACTTTTCTTGTCAGTTTTTTAAGCAGAGTTGTACTAGAAATGATCTGTGTGTGTAGGAAGCACAGTTCTTTTGTTCTGAGCAAGCTCACTGTTTGGACCCCATAGGAAACACAGTAGAGTAGAAGAGTGCTCTTTTCTCTAAAGCAGAGTGTGTTTCTTGTAAGGCGAGCTAGCATTTGTTTCCCAGTCCTAAATGGAGTTGAATCCCATGCAGTTTCTGGTACTACGAGCAAGAGTTGTTTTCTGGTAAGAAGAGTCACTATTGCGCTGCCATTGCCATACACAGGACAAATAGCACTGGCGTCTGTTCGCAGCAAGTACAGTGTATTGGACTGTAGAGGATCTACTGTTATTGTCAGGTTCCTAAGCAGAATTGAACTAGATATGGCCATGTGTGTAGGAAGCACAGTTCTTTTGTTCTGAGCAAGCTCACTGTTCGGACCCCATAGAAAAAACAGTAGAGTAGAAGAGTGCTCTTTTCTCTAAAGCAAAGTGTGTTTCTTGTAAGGTGAGCTAGCGTTTGTTTCCCAGTCCTAAATGGAGTGGAATCACATGCAGTTTCTGGTCCTATGATCAAGAGTTGTTTTATATAAGAACAGTTACTATAGCGCTGCCATTGCCATACACAGGACAAAAAGCACTGGCGTCTGTTCGCAGCAAGTACAGTATATTGGACTGAAGAGGATCTACTGTTCTTGTCAGGTTCCTAAGTAGAATTGAACTAGATATGGCCGTGTGTGTAGGAAGCACAGTTCTTTTGTTCTGAGCAAGCTCACTGTTCTGGCCCTATAGGAAACACAGTAGAGTAGAAGAGTGCTCTTTTCTCAAAAGCAGAGTGTGTTTCATGTAAGGCGAGGTTGCGTTTGTTTCCCAGTCCTAAATGGAGTTGAGTCACATGCAGTTTTTTTGTCCTACGAGCAAGAGTTGTTTTCTTGTATGAAGAGTCACTTTTGTGCTCCCATTGCCATACACAGTGCAAATAGCACTCGCGTCTGCTCCCTGCAAGTACAGAGTATTGGACTGAAGAGGAGCTCCCGTTCTTGTCAGTTTCCTAAGCAGAGTTGAAATAGATATGGCCCGTGTGTGTAGGAAGCACAGTTCTTTTGTTCAGATTAAGCTCACTGTTCGGACCCCATAGGAAACACAGTAGAGTAGAAGAGTGCTCTTTTCTCAAAAGCAGAGTGTGTTTCATGTAAGGCGAGCTAGCATTTTTTTCCCAGTCCTAAATGGAGTTCAATCACATGCAGTTTCTGGTCCTACGAGCAAGAGTTGTTTTCTGGTAAGGAAAGTCACTATTGTGCTCCCAATGCCATCCACAGTGCAAATAGCTCTCGCGTCTGTTCCCAGTAAGTACAGTGTATCGGACTGAAGAGAAGCTACTGTTCTTGTCAGTGTCCTAAGCAGAGTTGAACTAGATATGGCCCGTGTGTAGGAAGCACAGTTCTTTTGTTCTGAGCAAGCTCACTGTTCTGGCCCTATAGGAAACACAGTAGAGTAGAGGAGTGCTCTTTTCTCTAAAGCAGAGTGTGTTTCTTGTAAGGCGAGCTAGCGTTTGTTTCCCAGTCTTAAATGGAGTTGAATCACATGCAGTTTCTGTTCCTACGAGCAAGAGTTGTTTTATGGTAAGAAGAGTCACTATTGCGCTGCCATTGCCATATACAGGACAAATAGCACTGGCGTCTGTTCCCAGCAAGCACAGTGTATTGGACTGAAGAGGATCTACTGTTCTTGTCAGGTTCCTAAGGAGAATTGAACTAGATATGGCCGTGTGTGTAGGAAGCACAGTTCTTTTGTTCTGAGCAAGCTCACTGTTTGGACACCATAGGAAACACAGTAGAGTAGAAGAGTGCTCTTTTCTCAAAAGCAGAGTGTGTTTTTTGTAAGGCGAGCTAGCATTTGTTTCCCAGTCCTAAATGGAGTTGAATCACATGCAGTTTCTGGTCCTACGAGCAATAGTTGTTCTCTGGTAAGGAAAGTCACTATTGTGCTCCCTTTGCCATGCACAGTGCAAATAGCACTCGCGTCTTTTCCCAGCAAGTACAGTGTATCGGACTGAAGAGGAGCTACTGTTCGTGTCAGTTTCCTAAGCAGAGTTGAACTAGATAGGGCCTGTGTGTTTAGGAAGCACAGTTATTATGTTCTGAGCAAGCTCACTGTTCTGGCCCTATAGGAAACACAGTAGAGTAGAAGAGTGCTCTTTTCTCTAAAACAGAGTGTGTTTCTTGTAGGGCGAGCTCGCGTTTATTTCCCAGTCCTAAATGGAGTTGAGTCACATGCAGTTTTTGGTCCTATGAGCAAGAGATGTTTTCTGATAAGAAGAGTCACTATTGTGCTCCAAATGCCATACAAAGTGCAAATAGCACTCGCGTCTGTTCCCAGCAAGTACAGTGTATTGGACTGAATAGGAGCTACTGTTCTTGTCTGTTTCCTAAGCAGAGTTTAACTAGATATGATCCATGTGTGTAGGAAGCACAGTTCTTTTGTTCTTTGCAAGCTCACTGTTTGGACCCCATAGGAAACACAGTAGAGTAGAAGAGTGCTCTTTTCTTAAAAGCAGAGTGTGTTTCTTTTAAGGCGAGCTAGCATTTGTTTCCCAGTCCTAAATGGAGTTGAATCATATGCAGATTCTGGTCCTACAATCAAGAGTTGTTTTCTGGTAAGGAAAGTCACTATTGTGTTCCCATTGTCATACACAGTGCAAATAGCACTGGCGTCTGTTCCCAGCAAGTACAGTGTATTGGACTGAATAGGTACTACTGTTCTTGTCAGTTTTCTAAGCAGAGTTGAACTGTATATGATCCATGTGTGTAGGAAGCACAGTTCTTTTGTTCTGAGCAAGCTCACTGTTTGGACCCCATAGGAAACACAGTAGAGTAGAAGAGTGCTCTTTTCTCTAAAGCAGAGTGTGTTTCTTGTAAGGCGAGCTAGCGTTTGTTTCCCAGTCCTAAATGGAGTTGAATCCCATGCAGTTTCTGGTACTACGAGCAAGAGTTGTTTTCTGGTAAGAAGAGTCACTATTGAGCTGCCATTGCCATACACAGGACAAATAGCACTGGCGTCTGTTCGCAGCAAGTACAGTGTATTGGACTGAAGAGGATCTACTGTTCTTCTCAGGTTCCTAAGCAGAATTGAACTAGATATGGCAGTGTGTGTAGGAAGCACAGATCTTTTGTTCAGAGCAAGCTCACTGTTCGGACCCCATAGGAAACAAGTAGAGTAGAAGAGTGCTCTTTTCTCTAAAGCAGAGTGTGTTTCTTGTAAGGCGAGCTCGCATTTGTTTCCCAGTCCTAAATGGAGTTGAGTCACAGGCAGTTTTTGGTCCTACGAGCAAGAGTTGTTTTCTGGTAAGAAGAGTCACTATTGTGCTCCAAATGCCATACACAGTGTAAATAGCACTCGTGTCTGTTCCCAGCAAGTACAGTGTATTGGACTGAATAGGAGTTACTATTCTTGTCAGCTTCCTAAGCAGAGTTGAACTAGATCTGGCCCGTGTGTAGGAAGCACAGTTCTTTTGTTCTGAGCAAGCTCACTGTTCTGGCCTTATAGGAAACACAGTAGAGTAGAAGAGTGCTCTTTTCTCTAAAGCAGAGTGTATTTCTTGTAAGGCGAGCTAGCATTTGTTTCCCAGTCCTAAATGGCGTTGAATCACATGCAGTTTGTGGTCCTACGAGCAAGAGTTGTTTTTGGTAAGGAAAGTCACTATTGCGCTCATTTCCGTACACAGTGCAAATAGCACTCGTGTCTGTTCCCAGCAAGTACAGTGTATCGGACTGAAGAGGAGCTAATGTTCTTGTCAGTTTCCTAAGCAGAGTTGAACTAGATAAGTCCCGTGTGTGTAGGAAGCACAGTTCTTATGTTCTGAGCAAGCTCACTGTTCTGGCCCTGTAGGAAACACAGTAGAGTAGAAGAGTGCTCTTTTCTCAAAAGCAGAGTGTGTTTCTTGTAAGGCGAGCTAGCGTTTGTTTCCTAGTCCTAAATGGCATTGAATCACATGCAGTTTCTGGTCCTACGAACAAGAGTTGTTTTCTGGTAAGGAAAGTCACTATTGCGCTCCCATTGCCATACAGAGGGCAAATAGCAATCGCGTATTTTCCCAGCAAGTACAGTGTATTGGACTGAATAGGAGCTACTGTTCTTGTCAGTTTCCTAAGCAGAGTTGAACCACATATGGTCCTTGTGTGTAGGAAGCACAGTTCTTTTGTTCTGAGCAAGCTCACTCTTTGGACACCATAGGAAACACAGTAGAGTAGAAGAGTGCTCTTTTCTCTAAAGCAGAGTGTGTTTCTTGTAAGGCGAGCTTGAGTTTGTTTCCCAGTCATAAATGGAGTGGAATCACATGCAGTTTCTGGTCCTACGAACAAGAGTTGTTTTATGGTAAGAATAGTCACTATTGCGCTGCCATTGCCATACACAGGACAAATAGCACTGGCGTCTGTTCCCAGCAATACAGTGTATTGGACTGAAGAGGATCTACTGTTCTTGTCAGGTTCCTAAGCAGAATTGAACTAGATATGGCCGTGTGTGTAGGAATCACAGGTCTTTTGTTCTGTGCAAGCTCACTGTTAAGACCCCATAGGAAACACAGTAGAGTAGAAGAGTGCTCTTTTCTCAAAAGCAGAGTGTGTTTCTTGTAAGGCGAGCTAGCGTTTGTTTCCTAGTCCTAAATGGAGTTGAATCACATGCATTTTCTGGTCCTACGAACAAGAGTTGTTTTCTGGTAAGGAAAGTCACGTTTTGCTCCCTTTGCCATTCACAGTGCAAATTGCACTCCCGTCTGTTCCCAGCAAGTACAGTGTATTGGACTGAATAGGTGCTACTTTTCTTGTCAGTTTTTTAAGCAGAGTTGTACTAGAAATGATCTGTGTGTGTAGGAAGCACAGTTCTTTTGTTCTGAGCAAGCTCACTGTTTGGACCCCATAGGAAACACAGTAGAGTAGAAGAGTGCTCTTTTCTCTAAAGCAGAGTGTGTTTCTTGTAAGGCGAGCTAGCATTTGTTTCCCAGTCCTAAATGGAGTTGAATCCCATGCAGTTTCTGGTACTACGAGCAAGAGTTGTTTTCTGGTAAGAAGAGTCACTATTGCGCTGCCATTGCCATACACAGGACAAATAGCACTGGCGTCTGTTCGCAGCAAGTACAGTGTATTGGACTGTAGAGGATCTACTGTTATTGTCAGGTTCCTAAGCAGAATTGAACTAGATATGGCCATGTGTGTAGGAAGCACAGTTCTTTTGTTCTGAGCAAGCTCACTGTTCGGACCCCATAGAAAAAACAGTAGAGTAGAAGAGTGCTCTTTTCTCTAAAGCAAAGTGTGTTTCTTGTAAGGTGAGCTAGCGTTTGTTTCCCAGTCCTAAATGGAGTGGAATCACATGCAGTTTCTGGTCCTATGATCAAGAGTTGTTTTATGGTAAGAACAGTTACTATAGCGCTGCCATTGCCATACACAGGACAAAAAGCACTGGCGTCTGTTCGCAGCAAGTACAGTATATTGGACTGAAGAGGATCTACTGTTCTTGTCAGGTTCCTAAGTAGAATTGAACTAGATATGGCCGTGTGTGTAGGAAGCACAGTTCTTTTGTTCTGAGCAAGCTCACTGTTCTGGCCCTATAGGAAACACAGTAGAGTAGAAGAGTGCTCTTTTCTCAAAAGCAGAGTGTGTTTCATGTAAGGCGAGGTTGCGTTTGTTTCCCAGTCCTAAATGGAGTTGAGTCACATGCAGTTTTTTTGTCCTACGAGCAAGAGTTGTTTTCTTGTATGAAGAGTCACTTTTGTGCTCCCATTGCCATACACAGTGCAAATAGCACTCGCGTCTGCTCCCTGCAAGTACAGAGTATTGGACTGAAGAGGAGCTCCCGTTCTTGTCAGTTTCCTAAGCAGAGTTGAACTAGATATGGCCCGTGTGTGTAGGAAGCACAGTTCTTTTGTTCAGAGCAAGCTCACTGTTCGGACCCCATAGGAAACACAGTAGAGTAGAAGAGTGCTCTTTTCTCAAAAGCAGAGTGTGTTTCATGTAAGGCGAGCTAGCATTTTTTTCCCAGTCCTAAATGGAGTTCAATCACATGCAGTTTCTGGTCCTACGAGCAAGAGTTGTTTTCTGGTAAGGAAAGTCACTATTGCGCTTCCAATGCCATCCACAGTGCAAATAGCTCTCGCGTCTGTTCCCAGTAAGTACAGTGTATCGGACTGAAGAGAAGCTACTGTTCTTGTCAGTGTCCTAAGCAGAGTTGAACTAGATATGGCCCGTGTGTAGGAAGCACAGTTCTTTTGTTCTGAGCAAGCTTACTGTTCTGGCCCTATAGGAAACACAGTAGAGTAGAGGAGTGCTCTTTTCTCTAAAGCAGAGTGTGTTTCTTGTAAGGCGAGCTAGCGTTTGTTTCCCAGTCTTAAATGGAGTTGAATCACATGCAGTTTCTGTTCCTACGAGCAAGAGTTGTTTTATGGTAAGAAGAGTCACTATTGCGCTGCCATTGCCATATACAGGACAAATAGCACTGGCGTCTGTTCCCAGCAAGCACAGTGTATTGGACTGAAGAGGATCTACTGTTCTTGTCAGGTTCCTAAGGAGAATTGAACTAGATATGGCCGTGTGTGTAGGAAGCACAGTTCTTTTGTTCTGAGCAAGCTCACTGTTTGGACACCATAGGAAACACAGTAGAGTAGAAGAGTGCTCTTTTCTCAAAAGCAGAGTGTGTTTTTTGTAAGGCGAGCTAGCATTTGTTTCCCAGTCCTAAATGGAGTTGAATCACATGCAGTTTCTGCTCCTACGAGCAATAGTTGTTCTCTGGTAAGGAAAGTCACTATTGTGCTCCCTTTGCCATACACAGTGCAAATAGCACTCGCGTCTTTTCCCAGCAAGTACAGTGTATCGGACTGAAGAGGAGCTACTGTTCGTGTCAGTTTCCTAAGCAGAGTTGAACTAGATAGGGCCTGTGTGTTTAGGAAGCACAGTTATTATGTTCTGAGCAAGCTCACTGTTCTGGCCCTATAGGAAACACAGTAGAGTAGAAGAGTGCTCTTTTCTCTAAAACAGAGTGTGTTTCTTGTAGGGCGAGCTCGCGTTTATTTCCCAGTCCTAAATGGAGTTGAGTCACATGCAGTTTTTGGTCCTATGAGCAAGAGATGTTTTCTGATAAGAAGAGTCACTATTGTGCTCCAAATGCCATACAAAGTGCAAATAGCACTCGCGTCTGTTCCCAGCAAGTACAGTGTATTGGACTGAATAGGAGCTACTGTTCTTGTCAGTTTCCTAAGCAGAGTTTAACTAGATATGATCCATGTGTGTAGGAAGCACAGTTCTTTTGTTCTTTGCAAGCTCACTGTTTGGACCCCATAGGAAACACAGTAGAGTAGAAGAGTGCTCTTTTCTTAAAAGCAGAGTGTGTTTCTTTTAAGGCGAGCTAGCATTTGTTTCCCAGTCCTAAATGGAGTTGAATCACATGCAGATTCTGGTCCTACAATCAAGAGTTGTTTTCTGGTAAGGAAAGTCACTATTGTGTTCCCATTGTCATACACAGTGCAAATAGCACTGGCGTCTGTTCCCAGCAAGTACAGTGTATTGGACTGAATAGGTACTACTGTTCTTGTCAGTTTTCTAAGCAGAGTTGAACTGTATATGATCCATGTGTGTAGGAAGCACAGTTCTTTTGTTCTGAGCAAGCTCACTGTTTGGACCCCATAGGAAACACAGTAGAGTAGAAGAGTGCTCTTTTCTCTAAAGCAGAGTGTGTTTCTTGTAAGGCGAGCTAGCGTTTGTTTCCCAGTCCTAATTGGAGTTGAATCCCATGCAGTTTCTGGTACTACGAGCAAGAGTTGTTTTCTGGTAAGAAGAATCACTATTGCGCTGCCATTGCCATACACAGGACAAACAGCACTGGCGTCTGTTCGCAGCAAGTACAGTGTATTGGACTGAAGAGGATCTACTGTTCTTCTCAGGTTCCTAAGCAGAATTGAACTAGATATGGCAGTGTGTGTAGGAAGCACAGATCTTTTGTTCAGAGCAAGCTCACTGTTTGGACCCCATAGGAAACAAGTAGAGTAGAAGAGTGCTCTTTTCTCTAAAGCAGAGTGTGTTTCTTGTAAGGCGAGCTCGCATTTGTTTCCCAGTCCAAAATGGAGTTGAGTCACAGGCAGTTTTTGGTCCTACGAGAAAGAGTTGTTTTCTGGTAAGAAGAGTCACTATTGTGCTCCAAATGCCATACACAGTGTAAATAGCACTCGTGTCTGTTCCCAGCAAGTACAGTGTATTGGACTGAATAGGAGCTACTATTCTTGTCAGCTTCCTAAGCAGAGTTGAACTAGATCTGGCCCGTGTGTAGGAAGCACAGTTCTTTTGTTCTGAGCAAGCTCACTGTTCTGGCCTTATAGGAAACACAGTAGAGTAGAAGAGTGCTCTTTTCTCTAAAGCAGAGTGTATTTCTTGTAAGGCGAGCTAGCATTTGTTTCCCAGTCCTAAATGGCGTTGAATCACATGCAGTTTGTGGTCCTACGAGCAAGAGTTGTTTTTGGTAAGGAAAGTCACTATTGCGCTCATTGCCGTACACAGTGCAAATAGCACTCGTGTCTGTTCCCAGCAAGTACAGTGTATTGGACTGAAGAGGAGCTACTGTTCGTGTCAGTTTCCTAAGCAGAGTTGAACTAGATATGGCCCGTGTTTGTTGGAAGCACAGTTATTATGTTCTGAGCAAGCTCACTATTCTGGCCCTATAGGAAACACAGTATAGTAGAAGACTGCTATTTTCTCTAAAGCAGAGTGTGTTTCTTGTAAGGCGAGCTCGTGTTTTTTTCCCAGTCCTAAATGGAGTTGAGTCACAGGCAGTTTTTGGTCCTACGAGCAAGAGTTGTTTTCTGGTAAGAAGAGTCACTATTGCGCTCCAAATGCCATACACAGTGCAAATAGCACTCGCGTCTTTCCCATCAAGCACAGTGTATTGGACTGAATAGAAGCTACTGTTCTTGTCAGTTTCCTAAGCAGAGTTGAACTAGAAATGGCCCGTGTGTAGGAAGCACAGTTCTTTTGTTCAGAGCAAGCTCACTGTTTGGAGCCCATAGGAAACACAGTAGAGTAGAAGAGTGCTCTTTTCTCAAAAGCAGAGTGTGTTTCTTGTAAGGCGAGCTAGCGTTTGTTTCCCATTCCTAAATAGAGTTGAATCACATGCAGTTTCTGGTCCTACGAGCAAGAGTTGTTTTCTGGTAAGAAGAGTCACTATTGCGCTCCAAATGCCTTATACAGTGCAAATAGCACTCGCGTCTGTTCCCAGCAAGTACAGTGTATTGGACTGAATAGGAATTGCTGTTCTTGTCAGTTTCCTAAGCAGAGTTGAACTAGATATGGTCCATGTGTGTAGGAAGCACAGTTCTTTTGTTCTTAGCAAGCTCACTGTTTGTACCCCATAGGAAACACAGTGGAGTAGAAGAGTGCTCTTTTTTCAAAAGCAGAGTGTGTTTCTTGTAAGGCGAACTAGCATTTATTTCCCAGTTCTATGTGGAGTTGAATCCCCTGCAGTTTCTGGTACTATGAGCAAGAGTTGTTTTCTGGTAAGAAGAGTCACTATTGCGCTGCCATTGCCATACACAGGACAAATAGCACTGGCGTCTGTGCGCAGCAAGTACAGTGTATTGGACTGAATAGGAGCTACTGTTCTTGTCAGGTTCTTAAGCAGACTTGAAATAGATATGGCCATGTGTGTAGGAAGAACAGTTTTTTTTGTTCTGAGCAGGCTCACTGTTCGGACACCATAGGAAACACAGTAGAGTAGAAGAATTCTCTTTTCTCAAAAGCAGAGTGTGTTTCTTGGAAGGCGAGCTAGCGTTTGTTTCCCAGTCCTAAATGGAGTTGAATCACATGCAGTTTTTGGTACTAAGAGCAAGAGTTGTTTTCTGGTAAGGAAAGTCACTTTTGGGCTCCCATTGCCATACACAGTGCAAAGAGCCCATGCGTCTGTTCCCAGCAAGTACAGTGTATCGGACTGAAGAGGAGCTACTGTTCTACTCAGTTTCCTAAGCAGAGTTGAACTAGTTATGGCCCGTGTGTAGGAAGCACAGTTCTTTTGTTCTGAGCAAGCTCACTGTTCTGGCCCTATAGGAAACACATTATAGTAGAAGAGTGCTCTTTTCTCTAAAGCAGAGTGTGTTTCTTGTAAGGCGAGCTAGCGTTTGTTTCCCAGTCCTAAATGCAGTTGAATCACATGCAGTTTCTAGTCCTACGAGCAAGAGTTGTTTTCTGTTAAGAAGAGTCACTATTGCGCTGCCATTGCCATACACAGGACAAATAGCACTGGCGTCTGTTCCCAGCAAGTACAGTGTATTGGACTGAAGAGGATCTACTGTTCTTGTCAGGTTCCTAAGCAGAATTGAACTAGATATGGCCCTGTGTGTAGGAAGCACAGTTCTTTTGTTCTGAGCAAGCTCACTGTTCTGGCCCTATAGGAAACACATTAGAGTAGAAGAGTGCTCTTTTCTCAAAAGCAGAGTGTGTTTCTTGTAAGGCGAGCTAGCGTTTGAATCCCAGTCCTAAATGAATTTGAATGACATGCAGTTTCTGGTCCTAAGAGCAAGAGTTGTTTTCTGGTAGGAAAGTCACTATTGTGCTCCCATTGCCATACACAGTGGAAATAGCTCTCGCGTCTGTTCCCAGCAAGTACAGTGTATCGGACAGAAGAGGAGCTACTGTTCTTGTCAGTTTCCTACGAAGAGTTGAACTAGATATGGCCCGTGTGTGTAGGAAGCACAGTTCTTATGTTCTGAGCAAGCTCACGGTTCTGGCCCTATAGGAAACACAGTAGAGAAGATGAGTGCTCTTTTCTCTAAAGCAGAGTGTGTTTCTTGTAAGGCGAGCTAGCGTTTGTTTTCCAGTCCTAAATGGAGTTGAGTCACACGCAGTTTTTGGTCCTACGATCAAGAGTTGTTTTCTGGTAAGGAAAGTCACTATTGCGCTCCCATTGCCATACACAGTGCAAATAGCACTCGCCTCTGTTCCCAGCAAGTACAGTGTATTGGACTGAATAGGAGCTACTGTTCGTGTTAGTTTCCTAAGCAGAGTTGAACTAGATATGCTCCATGTGTGTAGGAAGCACAGTTCTTTTGTTCTGAGCAAGCTCACTGTTCTGGCCCTATAGGAAACACAGTAGAGAAGAAGAGTGCTCTTTTCTCTAAAGCAGAGTGTGTTTCTTGTAAGGCGAGCTAGCGTTTGTTTCCCAGTCCTAAATGGAGTTGAATCACATGCAGTTTCTGGTCCTAAGAGCAAGAGTTGTTTTATGGTAAGAGGAGTCACTATTGCGCTGACATTGCCATACACAGGACAAATAGGACTGGTGTCTGCTCCCAGCAAGTACGGTGTATTGGACTGAAGAGGATCTTCTGTTCTTGTCAGGTTACTAATCAGACTTCAACTAGATATGGCCGTGTGTGTAGGAAGCACAGTTCTTTTGTTCTGAGCAAGCTCACTGTTCGGACCCCATAGGAAACACAGTAGAGTAGAAGAGTGCTCTTTTCTCTAAAGCAGAGTGTGTTTCTTGTAAGGCGAGCTAGGGTTTGAATCCCAGTCCTAAATGAATTTGAATGACATGCAGTTTCTGGTCCTAAGAGCAAGAGTTGTTTTCTGGTAAGGAAAGTCACTATTGTGCTCCCATTGCCATACACAGTGCAAATAGCTCTCGCGTCTGTTCCCAGCAGGTACAGTGTATCGGACAGAAGAGGAGCTACTGTTCTTGTCAGTTTCCTAAGCAGAGTTGAACTAGATATGGCCCGTGTGTGTAGGAAGCACAGTTCTTATGTTCTGAGTAAGCTCACGGTTCTGGCCCTATAGGAAACACAGTAGAGAAGATGAGTGTTCTTTTCTCTAAAGCAGAGTGTGTTTCTTGTAAGGCGAGCTAGCGTTTGTTTTCCAGTCCTAAATGGAGTTGAGTCACACGCAGTTTTTGGTCCTACGAGCAAGAGTTGTTTTCTGGTAAGGAAAGTCACTATTGCGCTCCCATTGCCATACACAGTGCAAATAGCACTCGCCTCTGTTCCCAGGAAGTACAGTGTATTGGACTGAATAGGAGCTACTGTTCGTGTTAGTTTCCTAAGCAGAGTTGAACTAGATATGCTCCATGTGTGTAGGAAGCACAGTTCTTTTGTTCTGAGCAAGCTCACTGTTCTGGCCCTATAGGAAACACAGTGGAGAAGAAGAGTGCTCTTTTCTCTAAAGCAGAGTGTGTTTCTTGTAAGGCGAGCTAGCGTTTGTTTCCCAGTCTAAAATGGAGTTGAATCACATGCAGTTTCTGGTCCTAAGAGCAAGAGTTGTTTTATGGTAAGAGGAGTCACTATTGCGCTGACATTGCCATACACAGGACAAAGAGGACTGGCGTCTGCTCCCAGCAAGTACGGTGTATTGGACTGAATAGGTGCTACTGTTCTTGTCAGTTTCCTAAGCAGAGTTGAACTACATATGGCCCGTGTGTGTAGGAAGCACAGTTCTTTTCTTCTGAGCAAGCTCACTGTTTGGGCCCCATAGGAAACACAGTAGAGTAGAAGAGTGCTCTTTTCTCTAAAGCAGAGTGTGTTTCTTGTAAGGCGAGCTAGCGTTTGTTTCCCAGTCCTAAATGGAGTTGAATCCCATGCAGTTTCTGGTACTACGAGCAAGAGTTGTTTTCTGGTAAGAAGAGTCACTATTGTGCTGCCATTGCCATACAGAGGACAAATAGCATTGGCGTCTGTTCGCAGCAAGTACAGTGTATTGGACTGAAGAGTATCTACTGTTCTTGTCAAGTTCCTAAGCAGAATTGAACTAGATATGACCGTGTGTGTAGCAAGCCCAGTTCTTTTGTTCTGAGCAAGCTCACTGTTCTGGGCCTATAGGAAACACAGTAGAGTAGAAGAGTGCTCTTTTCTCAAAAGCAGAGTGTGTTTCTTGTAAGGTGAGCTAGAGTTTGTTTCCCTGTCCTAAATGGAGTTGAGTCACATGCAGTTTTTTGTCCTACGAACAAGAGTTGTTTTCTGGTAAGATGAGTCACTATTGTGCTCCAATTGCCATACACAGTACAAATAGCACTCGTGTCTGTTCCCAGCAAGTACAGTGTATTGGACTGAATAGGAGCTACTCTTCTTCTCAGTTTCCTAAGCAAAGTTGAACTAGATATGGTCCATGTGTGTAGGAAGCACAGTTCTTTTGTTCTGAGCAAGCTCACTGTTTGGACCCCATAGGAAACACAGTAGAGTAGAAGAGTGCTCTTTTCTCAAAAGCAGAGTGTGTTTCTTGTAAGGCAAGCTAGTGTTTGTTTCCCAGTCTTAAATGGAGTGGAATCACACGCATTTTCTGGTCACATGAGCAAGAATTGTTTTAAGGTAAGAAGAGACACTATTGCGCTGCCATTGCCATACACAGGACAAATAGCACTGGCGTCTGATCCCAGCAAGTACAGTGTATTGGACTGTAGAGGATCTACTGTTCTTGTCAGGTTCCTAAGCAGAATTGAACTAGATATGGCCGTGTGTGTAGGAAGCACAGTTCTTTGGTTCTGAGCAAGCTCACTGTTCGGACCCCATAGGAAACACTGTTGAATAGAAGAGTGCTCTTTTCTCAAAAGCAGAGTGTGTTTCTTGTAAGGCGAGCTAGCGTTTGTGTCCCAGTCCTAAAAGGAGTTGAATCACATGCAGTTTGTGGTCCTACGAGCAAGAGTTGTTTTATGGTAAGAATAGTCATTATTGCGCTCCCATTGCCACACACAGGACAAATAGCACTGGCGTCTGTTCCCAGCAAATACAGTGTATTGGACTGAATAGGAGCTACTGTTCTTGTCAGTTTCCTAAGCAGAGTTGAACTACATATGGTCCTTGTGTGTAGGAAGCCCACTTCATTTGTTCTGAGCAAGCTCACTATTCAGACCCCAAGGAAACACAGTACAGTAGAAGAGTGCTCTTTTCTCAAAAGCAGAGTGTGTTTCTTGTAAGACGAGCTAGCGTTTGTTTCGCAGTCCTAAATGGAGTTGAATCACATGCAGTTTCTGATCGTACGAGCAACATTTGTTCTGGTAAGGAAAGTCACAATTGCGCTTTCATTGGCATACACAGTGCATATAGCTCTCGCGTCTGTTCCCAGCAAGTACAGTGTATCGGACTTAAGAGGAGCTACTGTTCTTTTCAGTTTCCTAAGCAGAGTTGAACTAGATATGGCCCGTGTGTGTAGGAAGCACAGTTCTTTTGTTCTGCGCAAGCTACTGTTCTGGCCCTATAGGAAACACAGTAGAGTAGATGAGTGCTGTTTTCTCTAAAGCAGAGTGTGTTTCATGTAAGGCCAGCTAGCATTTGTTTCCCAGTCCTAAATGGAGTTGAATCACATGCAGTTTTTGGTCCTACAAGCAAGAGTTTTTTTTCTGGTAAGAAGAGTCACTATTGTGCTCCAAATGCCATAAACAGTGCAAATAGCACTCGCGTCTGTTCCCAGCATATACAGTGTATTGGACTGAATAGGAGCTACTGTTCTTGTCAGTTTCCTAAGCAGAGTTGAACTAGATATGGTCCATGTGTGTAGGAAGCACAGTTCTTTTGTTCTGAGCAAGCTCACTGTTTGGACCACATAGGAAACACTGTAGAGTAGAACAGAGCTCTTTTCTAAAAAGCAGAGAGTGTTTCTTGTAAGGCGAGCTAGCATTTGTTTACTAGTTCTAAATGGCATTGAATCACATGCAGTTTGTGGTCCTACGAGCAAGAGTTGTTTTCTGGTAAGGAAAGTCACTATTGTGTTCTCATTGCCCTACACAGTGCAAATAACACTTGCATATGTTCCCAGCAAGTACAGTGTATTGGACTGAAGAGGAGCTACTGTTCTTGTCAGTTTCTTAAGCAGAGTTGAACTAGATATGGTCGATGTGTGTAGGAAGGACAGTTCTTTGTTCTGAGCAAGCTCACTGTTTGGACACCTTAGGAAACACAGTAGAGTAGAAGAGTGCTCTTTTCTCAAAAGCAGAGTGTGTTTCATGTAAGGACAGCTAGCATTTGTTTCCCAGTCCTAAATGGCGTTGAATCACATGCAGTTTGTGGTCCTACGAGCAAGAGTTGTTTTTGGTAAGGAAAGTCACTATTGCGCTCATTGCCATACACAGTGCAAATAGCACTCGTGTCTGTTCCCAGCAAGTACAGTGTATTGGACTGAAGAGGCGCTACTGTTCTTGTCAGTTTCCTAAGCAAAGTTGAACTACATATGGTCCGTGTGTGTAGGAAGCACAGTTCTTTGTTCTGAGCAAGCTCACTGTTTGGACCCCATAGGAAACACAGTAGAGTAGAAGAGTTCTCTTTTCTCTAAAGCAGAGTGTGTTTCTTGTAAGGCGAGCTAGCTTTTGTTTCCCAGTCCTAAATGGAGTTGAATCACATGCAGATTCTGGTCCTAAGAGCAAGAGATGTTTTCTGGTAAGGAAAGTCACTATTGCGCTCCCATTGCCATACACAGTGCAAATAGCACTCCAGGCTGTTCCCAGCAAGTACAGTGTATTGGACTGAAGAGGAGCTACTGTTCTTCTCAGTTTCCTAAGCAGAGTTGAACTAGATATGGCCCGTGTGTCTAGGAAGCACAATTCATTTGTTCTGAGCAAGCTCACTGTTCTGTCCCTATAGAAACACAGTAGAGTGGAAGAGTGCCCTTTTCTCAAAAGCAGAGTGTGTTTATTGTAAGGCGAGCTAGAGTTTGTTTCCCAGTCATAAATGGAGTTGAGTCACATGCAGTTTTTTGTCCTAGGAGCAAGAGTTGTTTTCTAGTAAGACGAGTCACTATTGTGCTCCAATTTCCATACACAGTGCAAATAGCACTGGCATCTGTTCTCAGCAAGTACAGTCTATCGGACTGAAGAGGAGCTACTGTTCTTGTCAGTTTTCTAAGCAGAGTTGAACTAGATATGGCCCGTTTGTGTAGGAAGCACAGTTATTATGTTCTGAGCAAGCTCACTGTTCTGGCCTATAGGAAACACAGTAGAGTAGAAGAGTGCTCTTTTCTCTAAAGCAGAGTGTGTTACTTGTAAGGCGAGCTAGCGTTTGTTTCCCAGTCCTAAATGGAGTTGAGTCACAGACAGTTTTTGGTCCTACGAGCAAGAGTTGTTTTCTGGTAAGAAGAGTCACTATTGCGCTCCAAATGCCATACACAGTGAAAATAGCACTCGTGTCTGTTCCCAGCAAGTACATTGTATTGGACTGAATAGGAGCTACTGTTCTTGTCAGTTTCCTAAGCAGAGTTGAACTAGATATGGTCCATGTGTGTAGGAAGCAAAGTTTTTTTGTTCTGAGCAAGTTCACTGTTTGGACCCCATAGCAAACACAGTGGAGTAGAAGAGTGCTCTTTTCTCTAAAGCAGAGTGTTTTTCTTGTAAGGCAAGCTAGCGTTTGTTTCCCAGTCCTAAATGGAGTGGAATCACATGCAGTTTCTGGTCCTACGAGCAAGAGTTGTTTTATGGTAAGAATAGTCACTACTGCGCTGGCATTGCCATACACAGGACAAATTGCACTGGCGTCTGTTCCCAGGAAGTACAGTGTATTGGACTGAAGAGGATCTACTGTTCTTGTCAGTTTCCTAAGCAGAATTGAACTAGATATGGCCGTGTGTGTAGGAAGCACAGTTCTTTTGTTCTGAGCAAGCTCACTGTTCGGACCCCATAGGAAACACAGTAGAGTAGAAGAGTGCTCATTTCTCAAAAGCAGAGTGTGTTTCTTGTAAGGCGAGCTAGCATTTGTTTCCCAGTCCTAAATGGAGTTGAATCACATGCAGTTTGTGGTCCTACGAGCAAGAGTTGTTTTATGGTAAGAATAGTCACTATTGCGCTGCCATTGCCACACACAGGACAAATAGCTCTGGCTTCTGTTCCCAGCAAGTTCAGTGTATTGGACTGAAGAGGATCTACTGTTCTTGTCAGGTTCCTAAGCAGAATTGAACTAGGTATGGCCGTGTGTGTAGGAAGCACAGTTCTTTTGTTCTGAGCAAGCTCACTGTTCGGACCCCATAGGAAACACAGTAGAGTAGAAGAGTGCTCTTTTCTCAAAAGCAGAATGTTTTTCTTGTAAGGCGAGCTAGCGTTTGTTTCCCAGTCTTAAATGGAGTTGAATCACATGCAGTTTCTGATCCGACGAGCAAGAGTTGTTTTCTGGTAAGGAAAGACACTATTGCGCTCCCATTGCCATACACAGTGCAAATAGCACTCGCGTCTGTTCCCAGCAAGTACAGTGTATTGGACTGAAGAGGAGCTACTGTTCTTCTCAGTTTCCTAAGCAGAGTTGAACTAGATATGGCCCGTGTGTCTAAGAAGCACAGTTCATTTGTTCTGAGCAAGCTCACTGTTCTGGCCCTATAGGAAACACAGTACAGTAGAAGAGTGCTCTTTTCTCAAAAGCAGAGTGTGTTTCTTGTAATGCGAGCTAGCGTTTGTTTCCCAGTCCTAAATAGAGTTAAGTCACATGCAGTTTTTTGTCCTACGAGCAAGAGTTGTTTTCTGGTAAGACGAGTCACTATTGTGCTCCAATTGCCATACACAGTACAAATAGCACTTGCGTCTGTTCCCAGCAAGTACAGTGTATTGGACTGAATAGGAGCTACTGTTCTTGTCAGTTTCCTAAGCAAAGTTGTACTAGATATGGCCCGTGTGTATAGGAAGCACAGTTCTTATGTTCTGAGCAAGCTCACTGTTCTGGCCCTATAGGAAACACAGTTCAGTAAATGAGTGCTCTTTTCTCTAAAGCAGAGTGTGTTTCTTGTAAGGCGAGCTAGCTTTTGTTTCCTAGTCCTAAATGGAGTTGAATCACATGCAGTTTCTGGTCCTAGGAACAAGAGTTGTTTTCTGGTAAGAAGAGTCTCTATTGTGCTCCCATTGCCATACACAGTGTAAATAGCACTGGCGCCTGTTCCCAGCAAGTACAGTGTGTTGGACTGAATAGGTGCGACGGTTCTTGTCAGTTTCCTAAGCAGAGTTGAACTATATATGATCCATGTGTGTAGGAAGCACAGTTCTTTTGTTCAGAGCAAGCTCACTGTTTGAACCCCATAGGAAACACAGTAGAGTAGAAGAGTGCTCTTTTCTCTAAAGCAATGTGTGTTTCTTGTAAGGCGAGCTAGCGTTTGTTTCCCAGTCCTAAATGGAGTGGAATCACATGCAGTTTCTGGTCCTACGATCAAGAGTTGTTTTATGGTAAGAATAGTCACTATTGCGCTGCCATTGCCATACACAGGACAAATAGCACTGGCGTCTGTTCGCAGCAAGTACAGTATATTGGACTGAAGAGGATCTACTGTTCTTGTCAGGTTCCTAAGCAGAATTGAACTAGATATTGCCGTGTGTGTAGGAAGCACATTTCTTTTGTTCTGAGCAAGCTCACTGTTCTGGCCCTATAGGAAACACAGTAGAGTAGAAGAGTGCTCTTTTCTCTAAAGCAGAGTGTGTTTCTTGTAAGGCGAGCTCGCGTTTATTTCCCAGTCCTAAATGGAGTTGAGTCACATGCAGTTTTTTTGTCCTACGAGCAAGAGTTATTTTCTTGTATGAAGAGTCACTATTGTGCTCCCATTGCCATACACAGTGCAAATAGCTCTCGTGTCTGCTCCCTGCAAGAACAGAGTATTGGACTGAAGAGGAGCTCCTGTTCTTGTCAGTTTCCTAAGCAGACTTGAACTAGATATTGCCCATGTGTGTAGGAAGCACAGTTCTTTTGTTCAGAGCAAGCTCACTGTTCAGACCCCATAGAAAACACAGTAGAGTAGAAGAGTGCTCTTTTCTCAAAAGCAGAGTGTGTTTCATGTAAGGCGAGCTAGCATTTGTTTCCCAGTCCTAAATGGAGTTGAATCACATGCAGTTTCTGGTCCTACGAGCAAGAGTTGTTTTCTGGTAAGGAAAGTCACTATTGTGCTCCCATTGTGATCCACAGTGCAAATAGCTCTCGCGTCTGTTCCCAGTAAGTACAATGTATCGGACTGAAGAGAAGCTACTGTTCTCGTCAGTGTCCTAAGCAGAGTTGAACTAGATATGGCCCGTGTGTAGGAAGCACAGTTCTTTTGTTCTGAGCAAACTCAGTGTTCTGGCCCTATAGGAAACACAGTAGAGTAGAAGAGTGCTCTTTTCTCTAAAGCAGAGTGTGTTTCTTCTAAAGCGAGCTAGTGTTTGTTTCCCAGTTTTAAATGGAGTTGAATCCCATGCAGTTTCTGGAACTACGAGCAAGAGTTGTTTTATGGTAAGAAGAGTCACTATTGCGCTTCCCTTGCCATACACAGGACAAATAGGACTGGAGTCTGTTCCTAGCAAGCACAGTGTATTGGACTGAAGAGGATCTACTGTTCTTGTCAGGTTCCTAAGCAGAATTGAACTAGATAGGGCCGTGTGTGTAGGAAGCACAGTTCTTTTGTTCTGAGCAAGCTCACTGTTCGGACACCATAGGAAACTCTGTAGAGTAGAAGAGTGCTCTTTTCTCTAAAGCAGAGTGTGTTTCTTGTAAGGCGAGCTCGCGTTTATTTCCAAGTCCTAAATGGAGTTGAGTCACATGCAGTTTTTGGTCCTATGAGCAAGAGATGTTTTCTGGTAAGAAGAGTCACTATTGTGCTCCAAATGCCATACACAGTGCAAATAGCACTCGCGTCTGTTCCCAGCAAGTACAGTGTATTGGACTGAATAGGAGCTACTGTTCTTGTCAGTTTCCTAAGCAGAGTTTAACTAGATATGGTCCATGTGTGTAGGAAGCACAGTTCTTTTGTTCTTTGCAAGCTCACTGTTTGGACCCCACAGGAAACACAGTAGAGTAGAAGAGTGCTCTTTTCTTAAAAGCAGAGTGTGTTTCTTTTAAGGCGAGCTAGCATTTGTTTCCCAGTCCTAAATGGAGTTGAATCACATGCAGTTTCTGGTCCTACGAACAAGAGTTGTTTTCTGGTAAGGAAAGTCACTATTGTGCTCCCATTGCCATACACAGTGCAAATAGCACTGGCGTCTGTTCGCAGCAAGTACAGTGTATTTGACTGAATAGGTACTACTGTTCTTGTCAGTTTCCTAAGCAGAGTTGAACTGTATATGATCCATGTGTGTAGGAAGCACAGTTCTTTTGTTCTAAGCAAGCTCACTGTTTGAACCCCATAGGAAACACAGTAGAGTAGAAGAGTGCTCCTTTCTCTAAAGCAGAGTGTGTTTCTTGTAAGGCGAGCTCGCGTTTATTGCCCAGTCCTAAATGGAGTTGAGTCACATGCAGTTTTTTTTGTCCTACGAGCAAGAGTTGTTTTCTTGTATGAAGAGTCACTATTGTGCTCCCATTGCCATACACAGTGCAAATAGCACTCTCGTCTGCTCCCTTCAAGTACAGAGTATTGGACTGAAGAGGAGCTCCTGTTCTTGTCAGTTTCCTAAGCAGAGTTGAACTAGATATGGCCCGTGTGTGTAGGAAGCACAGTTATTATGTTCTGAGCAAGCTCACTGTTCTGACACCTTAGGAAACACAGTAGAGTAGAAGAGTGCTCTTTTCGTAAAAGCAGAGTGTGTTTCTTTTAAGGCGAGCTAGCATTTGTTTCCCAGTCCTAAATGGCGTTGAATCACATGCAGTTTGTTGTCCTACGAGCAAGAGTTGTTTTCTGGTAAGGAAAGTCACTATTGTGCTCCCTTTGCCATAAACAGTGCAAAAGCACTCGCGACTTTTCCCAGCATGTACAGTGTATCGGACTGAAGAGGAGCTACTGTTCTTGTCAGTTTCCTAAGCAGAGTTGAACTAGATATGGCCCGTGTGTTTAGGAAGCACAATTATTATGTTCTGAGCAAGCTCACTGTTCTGGCCCTATAGGAAACACTGTACAGTAGAAGAGTGCTCTTTTCTCTAAAGCAGAGTGTGTTTCTTGTAAGGCGAGCTCGCGTTTATTTCCCAGTCCTAAATGGAGTTGAGTCACATGCAGTTTTTGGTCCTATGAGCAAGAGATGTTTTCTGGTAAGAAGAGTCACTATTGTGCTACAAATGCCATACACAGTGCAAATAGCACTCGCATCTGTTCCCATCAAGTACAGTGTATTGGACTGAATAGGAGCTACTGTTCATGTCAGTTTCCTAAGTAGAGTTGAACTAGATATGGTCCATGTGTGTAGGAAGCACAGTTCTTTTGTTCTTTGCAAGCTCACTGTTTGGACCCCATAGGAAACACAGTAGAGTAGAAGAGTGCTCTTTTCTTAAAAGCAGAGTGTGTTTCTTTTAAGGCGAGCTAGCATTTGTTTCCCAGTCCAAAATGGCGTTGAATCACATGCTGTTTGTGGTCCTACGAGCAAGAGTTGTTTTCTGGTAAGGAAAGTCACTATTGTGCTCTCAATGCCATACACAGTGTAAATAGCACTCGCGTTTGTTCCCAGCAAGTACAGTGTATTGGACTGAAGAGGAGCTACTGTTCTTGTCAGTTTCCTAATCAGAGTTTAACTACATATGGTCCGTGTGTGTAGGAAGCACAGTTCTTATGTTCTGAGCAAGCTCACTGTTTGGACCACATAGGAAACACAGTAGAGTAGAAGAGTGCTCTTTTCTCTAAAGCAGTGTGTTTCTTGTAAGGCGAGCTAGCGTTTGTTTCCCAGTCCTAAATGGAGTTGAATCACATGCAGTTTCTGGTCCTACGAGCAAGAGTTGTTTTCTGGCAAGGAAAGTCACTATTGCGCTCCCATTGCCATACACAGTGCAAATAGCACATGTGTCTGTTCCCAGCAAGTACAGTGTGTTGGACTGAAGAGGAGCTACTGTTCTTGTCAGTTTCCTAAGCAGAGTTGAACTAGATATGGCCCGTGTGTCTAGGAAGCACAGTTCATTTGTTCTGAGCAAGCTCACTGTTCTGGCCCTATAGGAAACACAGTAGAGTAGAAGAGTGCTCTTTTCTCTAAAGCAGAGTGTGTTTCTTGTAAGGCGAGCTAGCGTTTGTTTCCCAGTCTTAAATGGAGTTGAATCACATGCAGTTTCTGGTCCTACGAGCAAGAGTTGTTTTATGGTATAAAGATTCACTATTGCGCTGCCATTGCCATACACAGGACAAATAGCACTGGCGTCTGTTCCCAGCAAGCACAGTGTATTGGACTGAAGAGGATCTACTGTTCTTGTCAGGTTCCTAAGCAGAATTGAACTAGATATGGCCGTGTGTGTAGGAAGCACAGTTCTTTTGTTCTGAGCAAGCTCACTGTTCGGACACCATAGGAAACACAGTAGAGTAGAAGAGTGCTCTTTTCTCTAAAGCAGAGTGTGTTTCTTGTAAGCCGAGCTCGCGGTTATTTCCCAGTCCTAAATGGAGTTGAGTCACTAGCAGTTTTTGGTCCTATGAGCAAGAGATGTTTTCTGGTAAGAAGAGTCACTATTGTGCTCCAAATGCCATACACAGTACAAATAGCACTCGCGTCTGTTCCCAGCAAGTACAGTGTATTGAACTGAAGAGGAGCTACTGTTCGTGTCAGTTTCCTAAGCAGAGTTGAACTAGATATGGCCCATGTGTGTAGGAAGCACAGTTATTATGTTCTGAGCAAGCTCACTGTTCTGACCCCATAGGAAACACAGTAGAGTAGAAGAGTGCTCTTTTCTTAAAAGCAGAGTGTGTTTCTTTTAAGGCGAGCTAGCATTTGTTTCCCAGTCCTAAATGGCGTTGAATCACATGCAGTTTGTTGTCCTACGAGCAAGAGTTGTTTTCTGGTAAGGAAAGTCACTATTGTGCTCCCTTTGCCATAAACAGTGCAAAAGCACTCGCGACTTTTCCCAGCAAGTACAGTGTATCGGACTGAAGAGGAGCTACTGTTCTTGTCAGTTTCCTAAGCAGAGTTGAACTAGATATGGCCCGTGTGTTTAGGAAGCACAATTATTATGTTCTGAGCAAGCTCACTGTTCTGGCCCTATAGGAAACACAGTACAGTAGAAGAGTGCTCTTTTCTCTAAAGCAGAGTGTGTTTCTTGTAAGGCGAGCTCGCGTTTATTTCCCAGTCCTAAATGGAGTTGAGTCACATGCAGTTTTTGGTCCTATGAGCAAGAGATGTTTTCTGGTAAGAAGAGTCACTATTGTGCTCCAAATGCCATACACAGTGCAAATAGCACTCGCATCTGTTCCCATCAAGTACAGTGTATTGGACTGAATAGGAGCTACTGTTCATGTCAGTTTCCTAAGTAGAGTTGAACTAGATATGGTCCATGTGTGTAGGAAGCACAGTTCTTTTGTTCTTTGCAAGCTCACTGTTTGGACCCCATAGGAAACACAGTAGAGTAGAAGAGTGCTCTTTTCTTAAAAGCAGAGTGTGTTTCTTTTAAGGCGAGCTAGCATTTGTTTCCCAGTCCTAAATGGCGTTGAATCACATGCTGTTTGTGGTCCTACGAGCAAGAGTTGTTTTCTGGTAAGGAAAGTCACTATTGTGCTCTCAATGCCATACACAGTGTAAATAGCACTCGCGTCTGTTCCCAGCAAGTACAGTGTATTGGACTGAAGAGGAGCTACTGTTCTTGTCAGTTTCCTAAGCAGAGTTTAACTACATATGGTCCGTGTGTGTAGGAAGCACAGTTCTTATGTTCTGAGCAAGCTCACTGTTTGGACCACATAGGAAACACAGTAGAGTAGAAGAGTGCTCTTTTCTCTAAAGCAGTGTGTTTCTTGTAAGGCGAGCTAGCGTTTGTTTCCCAGTCCTAAATGGAGTTGAATCACATGCAGTTTCTGGTCCTACGAGCAAGAGTTGTTTTCTGGCAAGGAAAGTCACTATTGCGCTCCCATTGCCATACACAGTGCAAATAGCACATGTGTCTGTTCCCAGCAAGTACAGTGTGTTGGACTGAAGAGGAGCTACTGTTCTTGTCAGTTTCCTAAGCAGAGTTGAACTAGATATGGCCCGTGTGTCTAGGAAGCACAGTTCATTTGTTCTGAGCAAGCTCACTGTTCTGGCCCTATAGGAAACACAGTAGAGTAGAAGAGTGCTCTTTTCTCAAAAGCAGAGTGTGTTTCTTGTAAGGCGAGCTAGTGTTTGTTTCCCAGTCCTAAATAGAGTTGAGTCACATGCAGTTTTTTGTCCTACGAGCAAGAGTTGTTTTCTGGTAAGACAAGTCACTATTGTGCTGCAATTGCCATACACAGTACAAATAGCACTCGGGTCTGACCCAGCAAGTACAGTGTATTGGACTGAATAGGAGCTACGGTTCTTGTCAGTTTCCTAAGCAAAGTTGAACTAGATATGGTCCATGTGTGTAGGAAGCACAGTTCTTTTGTTCTGAGCAAGCTCACTGTTTGGACCACATTGGAAACACAGTAGAGTAGAAGAGTGCTCTTTTCTCAAAAGCAGAGTATGTTTCTTGTAAGGCGATCTAGCGTTTGTTTCCCAGTCCTAAATGGAGTTGAATCAAATGCAGTTTCAGGTCCTACGAGCAAGAGTTGTTTTCTGGTAAGGAAAGTCACTATTGCGCTCCCTATGCCATACACAGTGCAAATAGCACTCGCGTCTGTTCCCAGCAAGTACAGTGTATCGGACTGAAGAGGAGCTACTCTTCTTGTCAGTTTCCTAAGCAGAGTTGAACTAGATATGGCCCGTGTGTGTAGGAAGCACTGTTCTTATGTTCTGAGCAAGCTCACTGTTCTGGCCATATAGGAAACACAGTAGAGTAGAAGAGTGCTCTTTTCTCTAAAGCAGAGTATGTTTCTTGTAAGGCGACCTAGTGTTTGTTTCACAGTCCTAAATGGAGTTGAATCCCATGCAGTTTCTGGTACTACGAGCAAGAGTTGTTTTCTGGTAAGAAGAGTCACTATTGTGCTGCCATTGCCATACACAGGACAAATAGCACTGGCGTCTGTTCGCAGCAAGTACAGTGTATCGGACTGAAGAGGAGCTACTGTTCTTGTCAGTTTCCTAAGCAGAGTTGAACTAGATATGATCCATGTGTGTAGGAAGCACAGTTCTTTTGTTCAGAGCAAGCTCACTGTTTGAACCCCATAGGAAACACAGTAGAGTAGAAGAGTGCTCTTTTCTCTAAAGCGATGTGTGTTTCTTGTAAGGCGAGCTAGCGTTTGTTTCCCAGTCCTAAATGGAGTGGAATCACATGCAGTTTCTGGTCCTACGATCAAGAGTTGTTTTATGTTAAGAATAGTCACTATAGCGCTGCCATTGCCATACACAGGACAAATAGCACTGGCGTCTGTTCGCAGCAAGTACAGTATATTGGACTGAAGAGGATCTACTGTTCTTGTCAGGTTCCTAAGCAGAATTGAACTAGATATGGCCGTGTGTGTAGGAAGCACATTTCTTTTGTTCTGAGCAAGCTCACTGTTCTGGCCCTATAGGAAACACAGTAGAGTAGAAGAGTGCTCTTTTCTCTAAAGCAGAGTGTGTTTCTTGTAAGGCGAGCTCGCGTTTATTTCCCAGTCCTAAATGGAGTTGAGTCACATGCAGTTTTTTTGGTCCTACGAGCAAGAGTTATTTTCTTGTATGAAGAGTCACTATTGTGCTCCCATTGCCATACACAGTGCAAATAGCACTCGTGTCTGCTCCCTGCAAGTAGAGTATTGGACTGAAGAGGAGCTCCTGTTCTTGTCAGTTTCCTAAGCAGAGTTGAACTAGATATTGCCCATGTGTGTAGGAAGCACAGTTCTGTTGTTCAGAGCAAGCTCACTGTTCAGACCCCATAGAAAACTCAGTAGAGTAGAAGAGTGCTCTTTTCTCAAAAGCAGAGTGTGTTTCATGTAAGGCGAGCTAGCATTTGTTTCCCAGTCCTAAATGGAGTTGAATCACATGCAGTTTCTGGTCCTACGAGCAAGAGTTGTTTTCTGGTAAGGAAAGTCACTATTGCGCTCCCATTGCGATCCACAGTGCAAATAGCTCTCGCGTCTGTTCCCAGTAAGTACAATGTATCGGACTGAAGAGAAGCTACTGTTGTCGTCAGTGTCCTAAGCAGAGTTGAACTAGATATGGCCCGTGTGTAGGAAGCACAGTTCTTTTGTTCTGAGCAAGCTCAGTGTTCTGGCCCTATAGGAAACACAGTAGAGTAGAAGAGTGCTCTTTTCTCTAAAGCAGAGTGTGTTTCTTGTAAAGCGAGCTAGTGTTTGTTTCCCAGTCTTAAATGGAGTTGAATCACATGCATTTTCTGGAACTACGAGCAAGAGTTGTTTTATGGTAAGAAGAGTCACTATTGCGCTGCCCTTGCCATACACAGGACAAATAGCACTGGCATCTATTCCCAGCAAGCACAGTGTATTGGACTGAAGAGGATGTACTGTTCTTGTCAGTTTCCTAAGCAGAGTATAACTAGATATGGCACGTGTGTTTAGGAAGTACAGTTATTATGTTCTGAGCAAGCTCACTGTTCTGGCCCTATAGGAAACACAGTACAGTAGAAGAGTGCTCTTTTCTCTAAAGCAGAGTGTGTTTCATGTAAGGCGAGCTCGCGTTTATTTCCCAGTCCTAAATGGAGTTGAGTCACATGCAGTTTTTGGTCCTATGAGCAAGAGATGTTTTCTGGTAAGAAGAGTCACTATTGTGCTCCAAATGCCATACACAGTGCAAATAGCACTCGCGTCTGTTCCCAGCAAGTACAGTGTATTGGACTGAATAGGAGCTACTGTTCTTGTCAGTTTCCTAAGCAGAGTTTAACTAGATATGGTCCATGTGTGTAGGAAGCTCAGTTCTTTTGTTCTTTGCAAGCTCACTGTTTGGACCCCATAGGAAACACAGTAGAGTAGAAGAGTGCTCTTTTCTTAAAAGCAGAGTGTGTTTCTTTTAAGGCGAGCTAGCATTTGTTTCCCAGTACTAAATGGCGTTGAATCACATGCAGTTTGTGGTCCTACGAGCAAGAGTTGTTTTCTGGTAAGGAAAGACACTATTGCGGTCCCATTACCATACACAGTGCAAATAGCACTCCGGTCTGTTCCCAGCAAGTACAGTGTATTGGACTGAAGAGGAGCTACTGTTCTTCTCAGTTTCCTAAGCAGAGTTGAACTAGATATGGCCCGTGTGTCTAGGAAGCACAGTTCATTTGTTCTGAGCAAGCTCACTGTTCTGGCCCTATAGGAAACACAGTAGAGTAGAAGAGTGCTATTTTCTCTAAAGCAGAGTGTGTTTCTTGTAAGGCGAGCTCGCGTTGTTTGCCAGTCCTAAATGGAGTTGAATCACATGCAGTTTCTGGTCCTACGAGCAAGAGCTGTTTTCTGGTAAGGAAAGTCACTATTGCGCTCCCATTGCCATCCACAGTGCAAATAGCTCTCGCGTCTGTTCCCAGTAAGTGCAGTGTATTGGACTGAAGAGAAGCTACTGTTCTTGTCAGTGTCCTAAGCAGAGTTGAACTAGATATGGCCGTGTGTGTAGGAAGCACAGTTCTTTTGTTCTGAGCAAGCTCACTGTTCTGGCCCTATAGGAAACACAGTAGAGTAGAAGAGTGCTCTTTTCTCAAAAGCAGAGTGTGTTTCTTATAAGGCGAGCTTGCGTTGGTTTCCCAGTCCTAAATGGAGTTGAGTCACATGCAGTTTTTTTGTCCTACGAGCAAGAGATGTTTTCTTGTATGAAGAGTCACTATTGTGCTCCCATGCCATACACAGTGCAAATAGCACCCCCGTCTGCTCCCAGCAAGTACAGTGTATAGGACTGAGAGGATCTTCTGTTCTTGTCAGGTTACTAAGCAGAATTGAACTAGATATGGCCGTGTGTGTAGGAAGCACAGTTCTTTTGTTCAGAGCAAGCTCACTGTTCGGACCCCATAGGAAACACAGTAGAGTAGAAGAGTGCTCTTTTCTCAAAAGCAGAGTGTGTTTCTTGTAAGTGGAGCTAGCATTTGTTTCCCAGTCCTAAATGAAGTTGAATCACATGCAGTATCTGGTCCTAGGAGCAAGAGTTGTTTTCTGGTAAGGAAAGTCACTATTGTGCTCCCATTACCATACACAGTGTAAATAGCACTGGCGTCTGTTCCCAGCAAGTACAGTGTATTGGACTGAATAGGTGCTACTCTTCTTGTCAGTTTCCTAAGCAGAGTTGAACTATATATGATCCATGAGTGTAAGAAGCACAGTTCTTTTGTTCTGAGCAAGCTCACTGTTTGGACCCCATAGGAAACACAGTAGAGTTGAAGAGTGCTCTTTTCTCTAAAGCAGAGTGTGTTTCTTGTAAGGCAAGCTAGTGTTTGTTTCCCAGTCCTAAATGGAGTTGAATCCCATGCAGTTTCTGGTACTACGAGCAAGAGTTGTTTTCTGGTAAGAAGAGTCACTATTGCGCTGCCATTGCCATACACAGGACAAATAGCACTGGCGTCTGTTCGCAGCAAGTACAGTGTATTGGACTGAAGAGGATCTACTGTTCTTGTCAGGTTCCTAAGCAGAATTGAACTAGATATGGCAGTGTGTGTAGGAAGCACAGATCTTTTGTTCAGAGCAAGCTCACTCTTCGGACCCCATAGGAAACACAGTAGAGTAGAAGAGTGCTCTTTTCTCTAAAGCAAAGTGTGTTTCTTGTAAGGCGAGCTAGCGTTTGTTTCCTAGTCCTAAATGGAGTGGAATCACATGCATTTTCTGGTCCTACGATCAAGAGTTGTTTTATGGTAAGAATAGTCACTATAGCGCTGCCATTGCCATACACAGGACAAATAACACTGGCGTCTGTTTGCAGCAAGTACAGTATATTGGACTGAAGAGGATCTACTGTTCTTGTCAGGTTCCTAAGCAGAATTGAACTAGATATGGCCGTGTGTGTAGGAAGCACAGTTCTTTTGTTCTGAGCAAGCTCACTGTTCTGGCCCTATAGGAAACACAGTAGAGTAGAAGAGTGCTCTTTTCTCAAAAGCAGAGTGTGTTTCTTGTAAGGCGAGCTAGCGTTTGTTTCCCAGTCCTAAATGGAGTGGAATCACATGCAGTTTCTGGTACTAAGAGCAAGAATTGTTTTCTGGTAAGAAGAGTCACTATTGCGCTCCCATTGCCATACACAGGACAAATAGCACTGGCGTCTTTTCGCAGCAAGTACAGTGTATTGGACTGAAGAGGATCTACTGTTTTTGTCAGGTTCCTAAGCAGAATTGAACTAGATATGGCAGTGTGTGTAGGAAGCACAGATCTTTTGTTCAGAGCAAGCTCACTGTTCGGACCCCATAGGAAACACAGTAGAGTAGAAGAGTGCTCTTTTCTCTAAAGCAGAGTGTGTTTCTTGTAAGGCGAGCTCGCGTTGTTTCCCAGTCCTAAATGGAGTTGAATCACATGCAGTTTCTGGTCCTACGAGCAAGAGTTGTTTTCTGGTAAGGAAAGTCACTATTGAGCTCCCGTTGCCATCAACTGTGCAAATAGCTCTCGCGTCTGTTCCCAGTAAGTGCATTGTATCGGACTGAAGAGAAGCTACTGTTCTTGTCAGTGTCCTAAGCAGAGTTGAACTAGATATGGCCGTGTGTGTAGGAAGCACAGTTCTTTTGTTCTGAGCAAGCTCACTGTTCTGGCCCTATAGGAAACACAGTAGAGTAGAAGAGTGCTCTTTTCTCAAAAGCAGAGTGTGTTTCTTGTAAGGCGAGCTTGCCTTTGTTTCCCAGTCCTAAATGGAGTTGAGTCACATGCAGTTTTTTTGTCCTACGAGCAAGAGTTGTTTTCTTGTATGAAGAATCACTATTGTGCTCCCATGCCATACACAGTGCAAATAGCACTCGCGTCTGCTCCCAGCAAGTACAGTGTATTGGACTGAATAGGAGCTACTGTTCTTGTCAGTTTCCTAAGCAGAGTTGAACTATATATGATCCATGAGTGTAGGAAGCACAGTTCTTTTGTTCTGAGCAAGCTCACTGTTTGGACCCCATAGGAAACACAGTAGAGTTGAAGAGTGCTCTTTTCTCTAAAGCAGAGTGTGTTTCTTGTAAGGCAAGCTAGTGTTTGTTTCCCAGTCCTAAATGGAGTTGAATCCCATGCAGTTTCTGGTACTACGAGAAAGAGTTGTTTTCTGGTAAGAAGAGTCACTATTGCGCTGCCATTGCCATACACAGGACAAATAGCACTGGCGTCTGTTCGCAGCAAGTCCAGTGTATTGGACTGAAGAGGATCTACTGTTCTTGTCAGGTTCCTAAGCAGAATTGAACTAGATATGGCAGTGTGTGTAGGAAGCACAGATCTTTTGTTCAGAGCAAGCTCACTGTTCGGACCCCATAGGAAACACAGTAGAGTAGAAGAGTGCTCTTTTCTCTAAAGCAAAGTGTGTTTCTTGTAAGGCGAGCTAGCGTTTGTTTCCCAGTCCTAAATGGAGTTGAATCCCATGCAGTTTCTGGTATACGAGCAAGAGTTGTTTTCTGGTAAGAAGAGTCACTATTCTGCTGCCATTGCCATACACAGGACAAATAGCACTGGCGTCTGTTCGCAGCAAGTACAGTGTGTTGGACTGAAGAGGATCTACTGTTCTTGTCAGGTTCCTAAGCAGAATTGAACTAGATATGGCAGTGTGTGTAGGAAGCACAGATCTTTTGTTCAGAGCAAGCTCACACGTCGGACCCCATAGGAAACACAGTAGAGTAGAAGAGTGCTCTTTTCTCTAAAGCAAAGTGTATTTCTTGTAAGGCGAGCTAGCGTTTGTTTACCAGTCCTAAATGGAGTGGAATCACATGCAGTTTCTGGTCCTACGATCAAGAGTTGTTTTATGGTAAGAATAGTCACTATAGCGCTGCCATTGCCATACAGAGGACAAATAGCACTGGCGTCTGTTCGCAGCAAGTACAGTATATTGGACTGAAGAGGATCTACTGTTCTTGTCAGGTTCCTAAGCAGAATTGAACCAGATATGGCCGTGTGTTTAGGAAGCACAGTTCTTTTGTTCTGAGCAAGATCACTGTTCTGGCCCTATAGGAAACACAGTAGAGTAGAAGAGTGCTCTTTTCTCAAAAGCAGAGTGTGTTTCTTGTAAGGCGAGCTTGCGTTTGTTTCCCAGTCCTAAATGGAGTTGAGTCACATGCAGTTTTTTTGTCCTACGAGCAAGAGTTGTTTTCTTGTATGAAGAGTCACTATTGTGCTCCCATGCCATACACAGTGCAAATATCACTCGCGTCTGCTCCCTGCAAGTACAGAGTATTGGACTGAAGAGGAGCTCCTGTTCTTGTCAGTTTCCTAAGCAGAGTTGAACTAGATATGACCCGTGTGTAGGAAGCACAGTTCTTTTGTTTTAGAGCAAGCTCACTGTTCGGACCCCATAGGAAACACAGTAGAGTAGAAGAGTGCTCTTTCCTCAAAAGCAGAGTGTGTTCCATGTAAGGCGAGCTAGCATTTGTTTCCCAGTCCTAAATGGAGTTGAATCACATGCAGTTTCTGGTCCTACGAGCAAGAGTTGTTTTCTTGTAAGGAAAGTCACTATTGTGCTCCCTTTGCCATAACAGTGCAAATAGCACTCGCGTCTTTTCCAAGCAAGTACAGTGTATCAGACTGAAGAGGAGCTACTGTTCTTGTCAGTTTCCTAAGCAGAGTTGAACTAGATATGGCTTGTGTGTTTAGGAAGCACAGTTATTATGTTCTGAGCAAGCTCACTGTTCAGGCCCTATAGGAAACACAGTAGAGTAGAAGAGTGCTCTTTTCTCTAAAGCAGAGTGTGTTTCTTGTAAGGCGAGCTCGCGTTTATTTCCCAGTCCTAAATGGAGTTGAGTCACATGCAGTTTTTGGTCCTATGAGCAAGAGATGTTTTCTGGTAAGAAGAGTCACTATTGTGCTCCAAATGCCATACACAGTGCAAATAGTACTCGCGTCTGTTCCCAGCAAGTACAGTGTATTTGACTGAATAGGAGCTACTGTTCTTGTCAGTTTCCTAAGCAGAGTTTAACTAGATATGGTCCATGTGTGTAGGAAGCACAGTTCTTTTGTTCTTTGCAAGCTCACGGTTTGGATCCCATAGGAAACGCAGTAGAGTAGAAGAGTGCTCTTTTCTTAAAAGCAGAGTGTGTTTCTTTTAAGGCGAGCTAGCTTTTGATTCCCAGTCCTAAATGGAGTTGAATCATATTCAGTTTCTGGTCCTACGATCAAGAGTTGTTTTCTGGTAAGGAAAGTCACTATTGTGCTCCCATTGCCATACACAGTGCAAATAGCACTGGCGTCTGTTCCCAGCAAGTACAGTGTATTGGACTGAATAGGTACTAGTGTTCTTGTCAGTTTCAAAAGCAGAGTTGAACTGTATATGATCCATGTGTGTAGGAAGCACAGTTCTTTTGTTCTGAGCAAGCTCACTGTTTGGACCCCATAGTAAACACAGTAGAGTAGAAGAGTGCTCTTTTCTCTAAAGTAGAGTGTGTTTCTTGTAAGGCGAGCTAGCGTTTGTTTCCCAGTCCTAAATGGAGTTGAATCCCATGCAGTTTCTGGTACTACGAGCAAGAGTTGTCTTCTGGTAAGAATAGTCACTATTGTGCTGCCATTGCCATACACAGGACAAATAGCACTGGCGTCCTTACCCAGCATTTACAGTGTATTGGACTGAACAGGATCTACTGTTCTTGTCAGGTTCCTAAGCAGAATTGAAATAGATATGGCAGTGTGTGTAGGAAGCACAGATCATTTGTTCAGAGCAAGCTCACTGTTCGGACACCATTGGAAACACAGTAGAGTAGAAGAGTGCTCTTTTCTCAAAAACAGAGTGTGTTTCATATAAGGCGAGCTAGCATTTGTTTCCCAGTCCTAAATGGAGTTGAATCACATGCAGTTTCTGGTCCTACGAGCAAGAGTTGTTTTCTGGTAAGGAAAGTCACTATTGCCCTCCCAATGCCATCCACAGTGCAAATAGCTCTCGCGTCTGTTCCCAGCAAGTACAGTGTATCGGACTGAAGAGAAGCTACTGTTCTAGTCAGTGTCCTAAGCAGAGTTGAACTAGATATGGCCCGTGTGTAGGAAGCACAGTTCTTTTGTTCTGAGCAAGCTCATTGTTCTGGCCCTATAGGAAACACAGTAGAGTAGAAGAGTGCTCTTTTCTCTAAAGCAGAGTGTGTTTCTTGTAAGGCGAGCTAGCGTTTGTTTCCCAGTCTTAAATGGAGTTGAATCACATGCAGTTTCTGGTTCTACGAGCAAGTGTTGTTTTATGGTAAGAAGAGTCACTATTGCGCTGACATTGCCATACACAGGATATATAGCACTGGAGTATGTTCCCAGCAAGCACAGTGTATTGGACTGAAGAGGATCTACTGTTCTTGTTAGTTTTCTAAGCAGAATTGAACTAGATATGGCCGTGTGTGTAGGAAGCACAGTTCTTTTGTTCTGAGCAAGCTCAGTGTTCGGACCCCATAGGAAACACAGTAGAGTAGATGAGTGCTCTTTTCTCAAAAGCAGAGTGTGTTTTTTGTAAGGCAAGCTAGCGTTTGTTTCCAGTCCTAAATGGAGTTGAATCACATGTAGTTTCTGGTCCTACGAGCAAGAGTTGTTTTCTGGTAAGGAAA